>NW_006408579.1:4026583-4055004 GCF_000296735.1 Chrysochloris asiatica
AGTTTGAATTTGCATATGAATAATTGATGGTCTGTTCCACAGTCTGCCCCTGGCCTTGTTTTCACTGATGATATGGAGTTTTCCATCTTCTCTTTCCACAGATGTAGTCAATTTGATTTCTATGTATTCTATCCGGTGAGGTCCATGTATATAGTCATCTCTTATGCTGTCTAAACAAGGTATTTGAAATGAACAGAATTCTTTTGCAGAATTCTATCATGCGTTCATGGTAGGATTGGTTAGTTTTGCTCTCTAGCTATGTTTAATAAAAGTCATCTCAGAAGTAGAGTTGGAAGATCCCAGGACCATCCAGAAGGAAGAGCATGAGTAACCTGTGAGATCCTTATTTAATGAAACAGTGGCTGCAGAGGCGATGGTTAGAGGCAGTGGCCTGCAGAGAGTAGCTTCTAGCTCTAGGCCTATGGACTGAGTAAAGCTAAGTGCCTACGGGCAGGAGACTGGCTTGAAGAATGTGCCATTTGGGCATTCACAAACTGTCTAAAAGAACTTGTAATACATTCTCAAGGAGCTCTGGTAGTTACGAATTGGGCTTTGATCTTCAGGGTTGACTGTGAACCTCAGGATCAGCAGTTCAAAACTACCAGCTGTTCCATGGGAGAAAGATGAGGCTTTCTTCTCCCATAAAGATTTACAGCCTCAGAAACCCTATACAGGGTCACTATGAGTCAGAACTGACTCCACGGCACATAACAACAAAAACAACAACATGTGCTCAAGCAGAGTAGAGGCCAAGGGACCACATTACTGAGAAGCTGAAGACAAGAGTGAGGCATACCTGCAGTATGGACAATCCTGACTGGAGAACTGTTGTGTCCTGAGGTGGTTTTGATCCTGGATTGTACCCTGTTCACTCCCCTAATGAACTTTATAATTGTGAGCGTTGCTATGAGTTCTATGTGGCTATCACAATGGATTATCGAACCTAGATGTGAAGCAGAGAGTGCTGTGGGATGGATGATTGGTGTCAGCCTAGGGTAAAGAAGGTTGTAGAGTTGAAGCATGTCTGACCTCGGATTCAATATCAGCCTTTAACAGGACTCTATCCAGGTTCTGTTAAAATGGTTTCAAATTTCAAATTAAGAGCAGCCTCCATCTACTGCTTATTGCTCATTGCAGGTGTCATAGATGGCTTCTGGCACATATTTGATGCAGTCCCATTACTTCCAATGCTTTTCCATTGCAGTGGATGCTGAGAAGCTGTGGAAAGCTTAAGAGGTATGATACACATCCCTCCTCTGAGAGGACTACAGGTTTTCTTTATGGCTAAATAGTGCCTTGCCTGGCCAGCTCTTGCTTCAGTTTAGAGTTCAATTTCTTTTTCTCCTATTATAAATAGTATCTGCACAACTTAGCTTTACTGGTCCCAAAAGGTTCATTATGTTTCCCATTAGCAGCTACTGTTGATGGTTCCCCACAGAGGCCTCAGCGTGGATCTTCTTGCCTTGAATGGTGGGAAGATTTGATAAAAGAGGAAAGTGTGGACTCTCCAATAATACCTGCCTCCCAACTTCAAAACACACAAAGTACAAGCTGGAAACCTAAGTCTTTCTTCTTCAGGCAAAGTTGGCAGCAGGGAAAACAAAATTTGTATATTTGTTCCCTTAGACATCAAACAGCAACTTTCACTTGGTCTGCTTGCTTCTATTTCTATCTTTTAAATATAAAAACAAATAAACAACAAATCCAGCTCTAGGCTATTTCACATAGCCTGCCCTCTGTCAATTACCAGTGCTTAACAATTTGTTTTCCCCATGACACTAGAGCTCTGATTAAATCAAACTCCTCCAGTAGGAATTCCTAGGCTTCTTTTTAGTTATCCCTGAGCTGGCTCTGACTCGAGACAACCTTCTGTATACTAGGATGTAGTGTTGCCTGGTCCTACCTCTGATCATTGCTGTTTGACTCCACTGTTTTAGCTATTGTGTCAATCCATCTCATTGAGGGTTCTCTTGTTTTTACTTGATCAACACGATGTCCTGTTCAAGTGATTGGTCTTTCCAAGGACTCGCATACATGAAGCTAAACAAGTCCTAGAGACATTTTTTTTTTTTTTTTAGATCCAATTTTGTCTTGATTATAAAAACATCAAACTTTTGTACAAAATTCAGAACTATATATCTATAAAACACTGTTTTATAGATATGGATTTTTAGAGTCCTCTTGTGGTGCTGTAGGATAAGCACTGGACTGCTGATGGCAAGCCCAACAGTTCAAACTCACCATCTACTCCTCAGAAACTCTAGAGTTTCTATGAGTTGTAACTGACTCAATGGTACTTGACAAGCTCATGTGGAAGTTGGACAATGAATAAGGAAGACCGTAGAAGAATCAATGTGTTTGAGTTATGGTGTAGGAGAAAAATACTGAAAGTATTATATACTGCCAGAAGAAGAAACAAGTGTGGGTTGGATGAAGTACAGCCAGAATGCTCCTTAGAAGCCAGGATGGCCAGACTTCAGCTCTCATATTTCAGATATATCATGAGGAAGGACCAGTCTGTGGAGAAAGACATCATGCTTGGTATATTGCAGAGAGTAGGAGTTCGGGGTTTCTCAGCAACCCAACTCAACAGGTTCACTGGATCAGGCAGCCAAATAAATATTTGAGGTGCGGCAGGGAGATGGCTCATCCTTTTATTCAGTAAAACAGTGGTCAGCACAGGCGAAAGGGTCTGAGGTAGTCTCTTGCCCCTCTGTAGCTCTCAGAGTTCTTTTTTACTTTCTCTCATCTCTTTCTTCTCCCTCAGTTTGTGCTCTCCCTCTGTGTCTCTCTGTTTTCCTTATCCTTCACATGGGGGAAACTCTTTAAGTACTACTACAGAACAAAGCAGGAATCTTGCCAAATATGACCCACAGGTTATATAACAGGGTGATATAATTCTAAAATGGCAGCATGTCTAGCAGTGACTTAGTATTTCCTGGTTTCCACTGGAACCACTGAGTCACCCCCGGCTGGAAGGAAAGGAGTCCCTGATAAGCAATAGCCACTCCTGGGCTATCACCACCTTCTGATCCAATACTTGGTAAAGTGGAAGGTCAGCAAAAATAAGGAAAACCCCAAATCAGACAGATTGTCACAGTGGCAGCAACAATGGTTTCAAGCATAACAACAATTGTGAGGATGATTCAGGACTGGGCAATGTTTCGTTCTGTTGTGCATACGTTCACTATGCCCCAGAACTGACTCTAAGACACCTAACAACAACAACAACAAACTCATAAATAAACTTAATGCGCCAGACTGCAAAGCCATTTGAACTGCAAGGTCGGCCATTCAAGCTCACCAACTGCTCCTTGGAAACTTTATACAGGGTAGCTATGATGACAGCACTTAGTAACAACAAAATTAGTAATATACATAATCAGAATAAAATTTAAAGAAACACAAACCTAGGTATGATTAGAAATCTTTCATATTAACCACTTTTAGAGATTAATATCAATCCTTTTTAAAAATCTATAAATAAATTATGTTATCATTTTAGATTTTCTGATAGCAGAAATCCCTTTGAATTCATACATTTTCCCCAGTTACAAGGTTCCTTCAGGTTTTCTTTACCAAGACAACAATCAGTACTTAAACCTGGCTTCAATTAACAAGTAAAGTCATCTCTATAACTACCGTCTTCTTAAAGGCCCACCTTGCCTGTCTTACAGTTTGCTGTTTGTTGATGTTGTTAAGGGCCGTTGAGTCGGTTCCGACCCATAGCGGTTTCCGAGGCTGTAAATCTTTACGGGAGTAGAAAGCCTCATCTTTCTCCCGTGGAGCAGCTGGTAGTTTCGAACTGCTGACCTTCAGGTTCGCAGCCTGATTCGTAACCACTACGCTACCAGAGCTCCTTCATCTTATAATTTAGACATAGAGAAAAAGTGATCCTTATTGCCCCCACTAGCTACATTGACCTGCTCTACTTCACCATGATTGTGCTTTTCTGATTAGGAGAAAATTTCCTTTCTCTGACTGTTTCTTAGATTTAGCTCTGCCCTTTCCAGCCAGATAGAACCCTACTTTATGTGGAATACCTTTGTGTATTCATTACAACTAAATGTTACAATTTCTTGTTGAGAATCTCCTGGAGCTGTTGTGTCTGCTGTTTGGTATAGGCTGGTTTATTTTAAAGCACTCAGCCTCCACTGATGGTTGGCTCTCTGTCAAAGGCTGTTTTATAGTATGATTATTCAGTTAGGGATGAGAATGGTGTCTTACCTTAAAGGAAGACAATTCTTAGATCCCTGGACCAGGTGTGGTCTACACAATGGAGCTCACAAGACTGAGAGGTTGACAAAGATTCATTGTGCAGACGAAGTTCCAGTGTGCAGTCCACTGACAAGTTGTCAGACTCTTCATGAAAATTTGCATAAACCCAGTAGAAGTTCTCTTAACCAAGCTCCACTACATAAATTCACTGGAATAACAGAGCTCTCCTTATACTCTGTAAAACATGGAATGCTCCAGCAGGTAGGCTACTTACTAATACCCTAAGGCCTTGCCACTCCCATGAGTTGCCTTTTGCACTTCTCAAGAGTTAGCTGCATTTTTTGCAAACATGATGTCAATTACATAATTTAATTAAACATTAAATAAATGGATGGGATATTAATGCGAGAAGAAAGTGTTTTCTATGAAAGCTAAGCTTCTTTGGAGAGATTTAATAAAACGAGTTGCTAAGAATTGTCTTCAAATTCAGAAGGGACACATATCTACTAAAGATTAGAAAAATATCATAAAAATCTAGGAAAATGTGCCATTAAGATTTGGTTAATCTCATCTAAAGAAATTAGATGATGCATTATGGATGTGGCTTATGCAAGAAAAACACCAGAGAACGCCAATAAACAAATGCATATTTGAAGAAGTAGCCTAATACATTGGTAAATAAATGTGCATTTATATGTTTAAGTTTAAATGGATTTGCCTGATTAACCCATAAACTGTCAATGTCTATCACGTTCCTTGTTCTTACAACCAGGTGAGAACAGGGTGTTTCTGCTCTTTGAGAATCAGAGGACCTTGCTCCAAAGCTCTCTACTTTGTCCTGTGAGTTTTGAAAATTCCCAGGGGGTTTACATGCTTGTCAACCTGGTTCTAAACTCCTGGTTTCCTATATTTCCATTTTGGATCATCTCATGTTCTCTCTATATATCTTTGCTCTGGCTGTGAAATCCAGAATGTCTTAATTTCCCTAAAAAACTTTATATATACAGAACATGTGTCTATATAGTTGACCTGACTAAAGGAAGATAAAGGAAGAGCTACACAACTTTGTACACTACTGGAACAGAAAGGATTTCCAATTGGACTTGTGGCATTCTCATTCTTAAAAGTGAATTGGCTACTCTGCTACAGTGGATTTGGCTATTAGACCCTGTTGTTAGGTGCCATCGAGTTGGTATCGACTCATATCAACCTCACAATCACTGCTACATTTGATCCCATTGATGCTGCCTCTGTGACAATGCATCTCACTGGGGTCTTTCACTAACTCTCCACTGTATCAAGCATCATGTAGTTCTTCAGGGACTGATCCATCTTGAGAATATGTGTAAAGTATGAGAGACGAAGTCTGGCCATCCTGGCTTCTAAGAAACATTCTTCCAACACAGACTTGTGTAGTCTTCTGGCAGTCCATGATATCACCAACATTCTTCAAGTACATCAATTCTTCTATGATCTTCTTTATTCATTGTCCAACTTTCACATGCATATAAGGCTATTGAAAATACCATCATTTGGGTCAGATGTACCTTTGTCTTCAAACTTCTGTCTTTGCTCTTTAATGCTTTAAAGAGGTCTTTTGCAGCAGATTTGCCTAGTGCAATACATCATTTGATTTCTTGACTGCTGCTTCCATGAGCGTTGATGGTTGATCCAAGTAAAATGAAGTCTTTGACAACTTCAATTACTTCTCCATTTATCTTGAGTTACTTATTTGTCCAGTGGTGAGGAATTTTGTTTTCTTTACAATTAACATGCAACCCCTATGGAAGGCTGCAATCTTTGATCTTCATCAGTCATTATTTGCTTTCAGCAAGCAAGGTTGTATCATCTGTATATCATAAGTTGTTCATGAGTCTTCCTCCTATCATGCTGCCATGTTCTTCTTCATGTAATACAGCTTCTTGGATTATGTGCTCTGCATACAGATTGAATAAATATGGAGAAAGAATACAACCCTGGAACACACCTTTCCTAATTAAAAAAATATTTAAGTGTCTTTTTGTTCTATTCAAACAACTGCGTCTTGGTGTATTTGCAGTTTCCTCATGAACACAAATAAGTGTTCAGGAATACTCATTCTTCACAACGTCATCCATAGCTTGTCATGATTCACATAATTGGAAGACTTTGCACAATCAGTAACTCACAGGTAAACATCTTTCTCGTATTCTATACTTTCAGCCAAGATCCATCTGACATTAGCAATGATATCCCTTATTCTACATTCCTGTCTGAATCCAGCCTGAACCCTATCAATGTACTGCTACAGCCATTTTTTAAATTATCTTTACCATAACTACCTGCATGTGATATTAATGGTATTTCCCAATGATTTTTGCATTCTGTTGGGTTACCTCTCTCTGGAATGAAAACAAATATGAATCTCTTTCAATTAGTTGATCAAGTAGCTGTATTCTAAATTTCTTGGCATTGATGAGTGAGTGCGTCCAATGCTGCATCAGTTTGTTGAAAGATTTCAATTTGTATTCCATCAGTTCCTGGAAACTTGTTCTTTGCCAAGGCCTTTAGTGCACCTTAGAAGGCTTCTTTCAGTATTAGAGCTTAAAATCCCTTATTAGAGCTTAAATTCTAATCACTTGGAATTTCCAAAGGTTGCAGTTTACAGTGGGAGCCCCAACTCCATTTTGAGTCTTGGCATATATTCAGCTTCTGTTGAGTTCATTGTCACTATTATCCAGCAATATATAAAGCTTAGCCCTTAGGCAGAGTGTGTTTGAAAGTGGATTACTACTACTCCCCTAGACAGCCCAACATGGCACAAGAATCCTCATGGACTTTTCTGGCTATGTTTTTGATGGAATTTGGGGTACCATGTTGCATGACCATGAGTCATACACCCACCAAGGTTGTCTAAGAGCCCAAGAACCTATCCTGTATGCTTTTCTAATCTACAGTAGTGTACACATCCCAATCATGGTCCCTTATTTACTTGCATAGTCCTGGGACAGTGATGAATTGATCTGCTATCAATCATGATTCAGTGATGAATTTCTTTGCTTTCTGTGTTCTAAAATTAGAAGCTACCACTGTTCTGTCAGTTTGTTGTGGTGGCCTATGTGTTGCTATGATGCTGTAAGCTCTGCTGCCAGTATTTTAAACACCAGCTGGGTTACTCAGGGTGGACACGTTTCACCGGAGCTTCCAGACAAGGAAGAAGGAGAGGCAGCCCAGTTTGAAATGGTCAGCCACCGAAAACCTTATCAATGGAACCTTGTCTATATAGCCAGTAGAAGACCCCTCAGATTAGAAGGCAATCAAAATGCAACCAAGGAAATATTGACTCCTCAAAGTTATGGACTAAAGCTTTTAGAACCTTCGTTAGCTGATGGGTACAAATAAGAAACAGCTGAAAACATTCATTAATGACTGGAACATGGAGCGAATGAATCTAGGAATGTATGAAGTATAAATATTTGGTTTGCTGTGCCAGGAATAAACTGAAGAGGAATGACATTGCATTCATCACTAAAAACAGCATTTCAAGATCTATATTGAAGTAGAATGCTGTCATAGGATAATATACATATGACTACAAGGAAGACTGGGGTCCTGGTGTAGCATTGCAGAATAAACACTAGGCTGTTAACAGAAAGTTCTGTGCTTTTAAACTACTAGTCCCTGGAAACCATATAAGCAACAACAATAAGGAAGACCAGTTAATTCAACTATTTTTCAAATTTATACACCAGCCACCAAGGCCAGTAATGATGAAATTGAAGAATTCTAGCAACTTCGTCATTCTGAAATTGATCAGACATGCAATCAAGGTTCATTGATAACTTCAGGTTCTTGGAATGTGAAAGTTGGAAACAAAGAAAAAGGATAAATAGGAGAAAAATATGGCTTTGTTGATAGAAATGATGCTGGAAATCTCATGATGTTGTTGTTGTTATGTGCCACGGAGTCAGTTCCAACTCATACCGACCCTGTACAGGGTTTCTGAGGCTGTAAATCTTTATGGGAGCAGAAAGCCTCATCTTCTCCCGTGGAACAGCTGGTAGTTTCGAACTGCTGACTTTAAGGTTCGCAGCCCAATTCGTAACCACTGTGCTACCAGAGTGCCTTTTCAATATAAATTATTCATTGCAAATACCTTTTTTCAACAGCATAAATGGCAACTACACACGTCTATCAGTTTGTCATGCTTTGGTGGTTTGTGTGTTACTGTGATGCTGGAAACTATGCCGTCAATATTTTAAACTCCAGGCAGGACAGGTTTCAGCTGAGATTCCAGACTAAGACAGACTAGGAAGAAGACCACTTCAGAATGGGTAGCCACTGAACACCTTATGAAAAGCAGAGAAACATTGTCTGACATAGTGCCAGACGAAGAACCCCTCAGATTGGCAGACACTCAAAATACTACTGTGAAAGGACTGCCTCCTCAAAGTAAAGTTAACCTTAATGACATACAAAGATGGAGTAAAGCTTTCTGAACATTCATTTGCTGATGGGTTACAACTCAAAATGAGAAGAAATTGCTACAAATATTAATTAATTGGAAGCAGTCAAAAATGAAATGGAACACATACATATCAATGTCCTAGATATTAGTGAGCTGAAATGGACTGATATTGAACATTTTGAATCTGACAGTCTTATGGTATACTATGCCAGGAACAACACGCTGGAGAAGAATGGCATTGCATTAATCATCAAAAGACTATTTCTAGATCTATCTTGAAGTACGATGTTGTCTGTGATAGGATAAGATCCATACAACCACAAGAAAAACCAGTTAATACCACTGTTATTCCAATTTATGCACCAGCCCCTGAAGCTTGTGATGATGAAAATAAAAAATTCTACCTAGTTCTTCAGTGTAAAATTGATCAAACATGCAATCAAGATCATCAGTGAGTGGAATGTGAAAGTTGGAAACAAGGAGGAAGGATCCTTAGTTGGAAATATATAGCCTTGGTGATAAAAGCAATGCAAGAGATGGCATGATAGAACTTTGTAAGACCATTGAGAAAAGGCTGTAAATATCTATTAAAAATCAGACCATGAAATGTATAAAGTATAAATCTATGAAAATTGAAAATTGTCAAATATAAAATGAAACACATAAAGATCAATATCCTAGGCATTAGTGAGATAAAATGGACTGGTATTGGCCATTTTGAATTTGACAATCATATGGCTTACGATGCCAGAAATGACAAATTCAAGAGTTATGGCATCACAGTCATCATCAAAAAGAATATTTCAAGATCTATCTAGACATATACAATGCTGGCTGTGATAGGATCCATATGTCTACAAAGAAGACCACTTGTAGCCTTGTAATACTAGTAATGTCACTAATTATTCAAGTTTATGCACCAATCACTAAAGCCAGTGATGATGAATTTGAAGAATTCTACCAACTTTTTCAGTCTGAAATTTATCAAACATGCAATCAAGATGTATTGATAATTACTGGTGATTAAAATGAAAAGTTTGTAAACAAGAAGGATCAGTAATTGGAAAATATGGCTTGGTGATAGAAATAATGCTGGAGATCACATGATACAATTTTACAAGAACAAGGACTTATTCATTGCAAATAGCTTTTTTAAACAACATAAAAAATGACAATAAACATGGACCTCACCAGAAATAAAATGGAAATAAAATGGAAATAAAATGGACTACATCTGTGGGAAGAGATGGTGGAAAAACATCATCAGCCAAAACAAGGCCAGGGGCAGACTGTGGAAAGACCATCAATTGTTCATATAAAAGTTCAGTTGAAGACAATTAAAACAAGTCTATGAGAGCCAAAATAAGATCTTAAACACAGCCCACCTGAAAATAGAGATCATTTCAGGAACACATTTGATGAATTAGACAATAATGACCCAAGACAAGAAGGGTTGTGGAATGACAAATTTAAGAGTAATGGCGTCTTGAACAAATCTGATGCATTAGATTGTTATTACCAAAGACTGCAAGAGTTGTGGAATGACATCAAGAACATCATACATGAAGAAAGCAAAATGTCTTTAGAAAGATAGAAAAGAAAGAAATGACCAAAGTGGATGTCAGCAGAAATTCTGAAACTTGTTCTTGGTTGTAGAGAAGCTAAAATGAACTCAAGAAATGATGAAGTAAAAGAGCTAAACAGACTATTTCAAAGGGCAGCTTGAGAAGACAAAGTAATGTTTTATAATTAAATACTTAAAGACCTGGAGTTAGAAAACCAAAAAGAAATCTGAAGAAAAAGATTCAAGTCTTTGGTTACACTGATGCATTCTATGCACAAAATATTGAATGATGATGCAGGAAGCAACAAAAGAACATGAAAGAAATACACATAGTCAGTGTACCATAAAGAATTGGTTAATGATCCACCATTAATGTTGCTGATATTAAGAGCCATTGAGTTGATTCTGTCTCATAGCGACCCTGTATAGGTTTCTGAAGAGCAGCTGGACTGCTGAACTTGTGGTTCACAGTCCAGTGCTTATCCTACAGAGCTACGCCAAAAATAGGCATCATGCTTGGAAAAGTAGAGGGGAAGCAAAAAAGAGGAAGACGCATAATGAGATGAATTGGCATAGTGGCAGCAACAATGGGCTCAAAACCTAAAAATTCTGAGGATGGTACAGGACCTGACAATGTTTTGTTCTGTTGTGCATAGGTTTGCTATAAATCATAATCAGTTCAAGGACACCTAACAGCAACAACATAATTAACAAAGTAGCCATCAATCCTATGGGCTCCATTATGTACTCATGCTGATTATCTGGATGATTTGTCTTTGTCTTATCTTTATCTTAAGTCTTAATAAAGGGATCTCTATAAAATATATTTGAATTTGGGGTCTTTTTCCCCCTAGGGCATCCCACATAGCGATTCAATCATCTATCTTCAGCCTAGTTTCTTCTAACCACACTCATTTCTCTCTTCAGTCTCTTCTCCTCATTCTTGTTTATGTTAAATGCAGAGAAGTTTGGCCAAACTTTGTTGCCCCATTTTCAGGATCCATTGCTCTTGGGTGGGGTTTCACATCTTCACCCCTCTTTTAGTACTGCTTGATATGTGGGGGAAAATTCTCTGGGTAAAGAGGCAAAAATTGGGATTGTTCTGGGCAAACTAGAATTACTCATTATCATGGTATTTTTCTAAGCAAGCACAATTTTCTCAATTTCTCTGAAGAATTCTGATGTTAGCTGATAAAACGGCTTGTAACTCCATTATGTATACTTTCTACATTTGGTCAAACTTACATATATTTTCTAAATATGGCTAAACTATGCTATTTTTTTTTTCTTCTTAATTTGGGAAGTGTTTTATTCACTGAAATCAAATTTGCTCGTTTTTTGGTCATAACTACAAACTGTGTATTTCATAATCTGAAATCTAAGGTTTTTAAAATCTTTTGTAATGGAGAATATTATTGTCTGTTGAGAGAATCAAGCAAAAACAAACAAATAAATAAAACATTTTGTAGAGGATTAATATAAAATTAGTAAATGTAAAATTTATACTCATCACATAACATTTATAGTTATCATTTTTTACAATGAAACTAAACATCAAAAATTATGATACTGACCTTGGATCACTTTCCTGGATCTCAGCTCCTGAACATCTTTTTATTCTTACTGTGTGACTCTAAACATAGTTTTTTGAAATAAATCTTACAAGTAATCCTAGATTCTGACCTTCAGCCTTTTTATTATTTGGGTCTTGGACCTCTACTCTGCAAATTCATTCAATCACCCTGAATTGTATGTAGTTGAGTTGGGTTATTGTGATGCTGATAAATGAGAACTAAATTGAAGCAAGTCATCACACTCGTTTTCCTTACTTACCTTATTTCCAGATGTGGATTTTAATGGGCTTGGATTTGCTGCTAACACTGAGCCTCATCAAAGACCATTTTTCCCTAAGGGCATTAACTGCAATTTATTGATTGGGTGGAGGCCTGAGGCATTTTGGGTGTGAAATTGGATCAGGCCTATGAAAATGATTAGAGCTGAAATCCAAGTCTGCCACCACAGAGCTTTTTAAACTGAACAGGGACACTGTGACTTTAGATTCAGAAGCCAGGTAGGCTGACAAATGAACAGTTAAAAAATATCTCACCTTACTATAAAGAGAGAACCAGCTCTTTCCTTCCTCTGAGTAGAAATTGTTGTTATTGTTTTTTAGAGCTTCCAGGGAGCAATTGGTAGGTTTGAACCGCCAACTTTGAGGTTAACAGTCCAGTGCTTATCGTACAATGCCACACCAGGAAGAGTTACATTTTGCATGTGCTGAGGTCTACTGCTTAAATTGGGGATTTGTCTGTTTGTTTCTTCATTGTCTCCTATAGTAAATGATGGCTAGTTGGATGACCTATGTCCCCTTTCTCTACTTCCTCTTTTCCTGTCTCACATCTATTCCTCTCAAAATTTTTGTTCTTGCCACTTCAACCAATTGCTCTAATAATAAGTACTAATGCCTTCCTCATTTCTAAAATTAGGTCAATTCTCAGTCCCAAGTTCAATTGAACTGTCACAGTATTTAACATAGTTGGTAACACTTCTACTGGAAACAATTTAATCCTTTAATCTTCAGGACATTATGCTCATGTTCTTCACTCCTTTCATTTCCTCCTTAGTTCGCTGGTTGTACCAACTTGGTCTTTTTGTCTGATTTTTTTCCTGGTCTTCCTGACCTTTAAATAATGGGCTCTCTAGGGTTCAGTCCTTGGAGATTTTCCCTATTCTTTGTACATCCATGCAAAGATATTCTCATGGATTTAAATACCTTCTATCTGCTGAAGACTCTCAGATTTATAGTTCTAGGCTTGGAACTCTCCCATGGACTTCAGATGCACCTTACCATCTCCTTGCACAAATCTCCACTAGGATGTGTAATAGGCATGTCAGAAAATTACTATGTCTCATACTGAACTCTTGTTCTTTTCCTCTAAGCATGCTCCTATTTTACAGAGAAAGCACTTCTATAAAGTAGTCCTCCTTAGTTTTATGGTTATTACGACTTCTATGTAGCATCTGAATCTTGTGTAATTGCATTGGAAAATTGGACATTTTTGCTATTAAAAATAAAGGCTTTGCTATAAGGAGATGATAATTATTTCAAAATAAGACAGTATGGAACAAGTACATGGAGGGACGCATAGGGAAGGGTAAACAAAGTCTAAACAGTGAAGAAAAGAAATCCTGGCCAAATCAGAGCAGAAGGAATCATCTTATTGACAATTGCCTAATGAGTTTTGACCAGTTTCTTAGTGAGAAAGAATTGGAAATGTACACCAACATCTTAGATTTGGTGATTGTGTTTGTAGTTGTACTTATTGTTAACTATGAATTATTTATAGTTATTCTTTAAGAATATAAATCCAATCACTTAACAATACTCTTTGTCTTTGATTTTATTGTGTTTTTATGAACAGCTCTATGACCTGGGGTTCTTCCTGACTATTGCAGACAGAATTTCTGTGCCCAGAGTGAAAAAAATCAAAAGGCTACCCAAACAAAGTTTACTTCTTTCTGGGGTGCTCTATGTTTCATTTGTATTTGCTGTTATATTATACTGCATATATAAATTATCAACTGCATTAAATTTGGGTGGGTGTTCTTTTGGTGATTCTATGGAGAAATCATGAGCTTATCTGCTGTTGTTTTTGTTGTTGTTAAGTGCTGTCGAGATGGTTCCAACTCATAGTGACCCTTTATAGGATTTCTGAGGAGCAGTTGATAAGCTTGAACCACCGACCTTGCAGCCTAGCACATTAACCTGAAGCACCACACCAGGACTCCAGAATTGTTGTTATTAAGTGCTGTTGAGTCTTTTCTGACTCATGTTTTATGTTTATGTTCATTGCCTGTGACCATTGAATAAATGATGGATTGGCACAGTGTCTTCAACAATGGTCTCAAGCATGGCACAGTGTTTTGTTTCATTGTATGTAGTGCTTCTATGAGTCAGAGTTAACTGGATGGTACCTAAGAACAACAACATATTTGAATAATTGGAGTCCACAGGTGGTGCTAACAGTTAAGCATTTGATTACCAGCTGAAAATTGGATGTTTAAATCCACTAGGAGGTGCCTTTGAAAACAGATCTGACAATCTGTATCCAAATTATCACAGTTAAAAATAAAAAATCGCAGTTCTATTCTGTCCACATGAGTTGCCATAAATTGGAATTGACTGAATGGCAACTCAGGACAACAATATATTTTAATGATTGGTAAATTGATTCTAGAATTGTGGTCTCTCCTAAGGATAACTACCACTCATCAGTTTACTGTACCTTGGTGGCTTGTGTATTGCTGTGATTCTGGAAGCTATGCCAAGAGATTTTTAAATACAAGCAGGGGCATCCATGGCAGACAGAGTTCAGGTGAACTTCCAGACTAAGACAGACTAGAAAGAAGGAGAAGTGGACTACTTCCAAATATTAAGTCACTGGAAGCCTTATAAAGTGCAGTGGCACACTGTCAGCACCAGAATATTGAATATTGAAACATGATGAAGAGTAGCAGAATAATGTCAGATATAGTGCTAGAAATGAGCCCCTCATATTGGAAGGAACTGAAAACACAACTGGGGGAGAGCTTCCTGCTCAAAGTATAATTGACTATGATGATGCAAAGGAAGTAAACCTCTCAGGACCTTAATTTGCTGATGGTGCACAATTCAAAATGAGGAGAAATAGCTGTAAAGATCCATTAATAATAGGACCATGGAATGTATGAAGTATGAATCTAGAAAAATGGAAATTGTCAAAAATGAAATGGAATGCATAAGCATTGCTATTCTAGAAATTACTGAGCTGAAATGAACTGGTCTGGCAATTTTGAATCTGACAATCACATGGTTTACTATACTTGGAATGACAAACTGAAGAGGAATGGCATCACATTCATCATTAAAAAGAACATTTCAAGATCTATCTTGAAGTACAACACTGTCTGTGGTAGGATTATAACCACATGACTATAACAAAGAACAGTTAGTAAAACTATTATTCAACTTCATGTGCCAACCACTAAAGCCAGTGATGATGACACTGAAGAAGTCTACAAACTTCTTCAGTGTGAAACCGAAGCAACATTCAGTCAAGATATATTTATAACTATTGGCGATTGGAATGCAAATGTCGGAAACAAAGAGGAGGGATCAGTTGCTGGAAAATATGGCCTTGGTGATAGAAATGATGCTGGAGATCATATGATAGGATTTTTCAAGACCAGTGACTTCTTCACTGCAAATACCTTTTTAAAACAATATAAGATACGCCTATACACATGGACTTCAGCAGGTGTAATATACAGAAATCAAACTCACTAAATGTGGGGAAAAAGCTGTTGGAAAAACTCCATATCATCAGCTAAAACAAGACCAGAGGCATCCTGTGGAACAATTGCTCATATGCAAGTTCATGCTGAAGCTGAATAAAATTAAAGAAGTTCATGAGAGTCAAAATATCACCTTGAATATATCCCACTTGAATATAGAGATCATCTCAAGAGTAGATTTCATGCAGTAGACAGTAATGGCTGAAAAATCAGAGTTTTGGGATGACATCAAGAGTATCATACAGGAAGAAAGCAAAAGGTCATTAAGACGATAGTAAAGAAGGAAAAAAAACTAAAATTGATGTTAGAAGAAACTCTGATATTTGCTCTCCAGCTTTGAGATACTAAAGCAGTTGGAAGAAATGAGGAGGCAAAAGAGTTGAACAGAAAATTTCAAAGGGAAGCTAGACAAAACAAAGTCAAATAGTATAATGAAATATAAAGTTACCTAGAGTTAGAAAACCAAAAGGGGACAGCACACTCAGCATTTCTCAAGATGAAAGAACTGAAGAAAAAATTCTAGCCTGGACTTGAAATATTGAGGGATTCTATGGGCAAAATATTGAATGATGCAAAAAGCATCAAAGAAAGATAGAAGGAATACAAAGAGTTACTGTATCAACAAGAATTGGCCAATGTTCAACTATTTCAAGAAGTAATATGTGATCTAGAGTCAATGATACTGAAAGAAGACGTCCAAGGTGCACTGAGGGCATTGGCAAAAAACAAGCCTTCTGGATTTGATGGAATACAAATTAAAATCTTTCAACAAATTGATGCAGCACTGGAGGCACTCACTCATCTATGGAAAGACATTTGGAAGATAGATACCTGGCCTACTGTTTGGAAGAGATCCATATCTGAGTTCCTTCCAATGAGTGGTGACCCAATGGAATACAGAAATCTTTGGATAATATCATCAATATTGCATGCAAGTAGAATGTTGCTAAAGATAATTTAAGAACAGCTGAAGCAGTACATTGACAGGGAGCTGCCAGAGGTTCAGGCTGGATTCAGATGGGGATGTAAACGAGGGATATCACTGCTGATATAAGATGGATCTTGGCTGAAAGCAGAGAATTCCAGAAAGATATTTACCTGTGCTTTATTAACTATGCAAAGTCTTTCAATTATGTGGATCATGACAAGTGATATATGACATTGCAGAAAATGAATGTCCCGGAACACTAAATCGTTCTCTTGAGGAACCTGTTGTTGTTGTTGTTGTTAAGTGCCGTTGAGTCGGTTCCAACCCTGTAAACAGACCAAAATAGTCATTCCAACAAAACAAGGAGACACTCAATGTTTTAAAAACAGGAAATATGTGTGCCAAGGTTGTATTCATTCACCATACTTATTCAATATGCATGCCAAGCAAATAATCTGAGAAGCTGGATAACCTGAAGGAATATGTGGCATCAGGATTGGAGGAAGACTCATTAACAACCTGTGATCACAGCCTTGCTTGCTGAAAACAAAGAGGACTTAAAATACTTACTGATGAAGATCAAAGACCACAGCCTTTGGTATGGGTGCAACTCAATGTAAAGAAAGCAAAAATCCTCACAACTGGACAAATAAATAACATTATGATAAATGGAGAAAAGATTAAAGTTGTAAGAGACTTCATTTTGCTTAGATCCACCATGATCAGTCATGGAAGCAGCAGACAAGAAATCAATTTGCATTAGGCAAATATGATGCACAGAACTTCTTTAAAGTGTTCAAGAGCAAAGATGTCATATTGAGGCCTTAGGTGTGCCTGACCCAGACCATGGTATTTCAGT
This sequence comes from Chrysochloris asiatica, assembly GCF_000296735.1. Lineage (NCBI taxonomy): Eukaryota > Metazoa > Chordata > Mammalia > Afrosoricida > Chrysochloridae > Chrysochloris > Chrysochloris asiatica. The sequence continues at coordinate 4,043,934 of NW_006408579.1, forward strand.
AGTCTCATATGCATGTGAAAGTTGGACAGTGAATAAGGAAGACTATAAAGAATTTCTGCAGTTAAGTTATAGTGTTGGAGGATAATATTAAAGTATCATGGACTGTCACAAGAACAAAAAGTTTTGTGTTGGAAGAAGTTCAACCAGAATGTTCCTTAGAAGTCAGGATGGCCAAACTTTGCCTCTTATACTTTGGAAATATTATTAGAAGGGAGAAGGACATCATGTTTGGTAAAGTGGAGGGTCAACAAAAAAGTGGAAGACCCCAACGAGATGGATTGGCACAATGGCAGCAACAACGGGCTAAAGTATAGCAATCATTGTGAGATTGGCACAGGACCTGGCAGTGTTTCGTTCTATTGTGCCTAAGTCAGTACCGACTCAACAGCACTTAACACAACAACAGCAACTACCGAAGGAAGTAACTGTTGATCAGTTGAGTCCTTAATCACTAGGAGCTACACCTTCTGTTGACAGAATCAGTATCTTCAAAGACAAGTAGAGGGAAACGTGATTGTATAGGAGACATTAAATGGAGTTTTGTCTTCAGTTATTGTGCTAAAGAAAGAATTTAGTACCCATTCCTTACAGGTTTTCTGGGTGCCCAGGTGATTGACTTCCTTTATCCAGAACAAAACCCCAAGCTAATTCTCAGACTATTAAAAAGAGGTAACATCATTTAAATAAATCTTGCCCTGCTTTTAAATATGACACATTTAAAATGCACTTGAAATATAAGTGAATTATTCATTTACCAAAGAGCAGTGTATACTAAAATAGTTCAGGATAAAAAGCAGCATATGTAATTATCTGATTGTCATCTACTTTCATGCTAACTACCATATGTACTCTCCCATTCACTTTCGATATTTTCGGTTCTTAGGCTGAAAGGTCTCAAACAGTATTTTCAGACTTGAGAATTCTGAGGTCTTTGATTAAATCCACGCCTACTGAAGATGCAACTGCTGATGGTTCCATATCAGGAAACTTCAAGAGAAGAACTTTACACATTTGGACAGCCAACACTTTCTTAAAGTTTTGATAATGTGCAAATCCAAATTATAGAGAATTGCAAACTATAAATTAAGTTATGTACTTTAATACAGATCTCTCCTCCTCCTCCTCTTCTTTCTCCTCTTTTCTCCCTCCCTTCCTCTCTCTAATTTTCTATTCTCCTGCTTGGAATATCACCTTAGATGCCTTATGTGTTTAACCAATTAAAGGGAAAGCCTAAGGAATTAGGAAGGAGCCCTGGTGGCACTGTGGGTTAGGTATTAAACTGCTCACTGCAAGATTAGCGATGTAAATCTACCAGCTGCTTTATGGGAGAAAGATCAGGCTATCTGCTACCATCAAGATTTATAGTCTCAGAGCAGAGAGTGAAGCATCCAGCTGATAGGAAGTGAGGGGAGATGCACAAAAACACTCATACTTGCAGATAGTACCCACTTGACCTGGCTTCAATCACTGGATGATCAGAACTCGACTAGAGGAAGAAAAGAGAGGAAAAAAGAGAAACCCACTACAATTTGATGAACTTGATCTATACTTATGGATGTAGTAGCTCAAAAGAGGGAACGAGTCGTTACAGTGAGTATCATTCCCAGCCCCTCAGTACACAGGGTTGACAGGGATGGGCAACTTAGACATTGGCTACCCAAAATGGGGGTGCTTTGTACAAAGGCACAAAGTGACTGCTTTACAAGCTTTTAAGATGAAGCCTAGTTCCAGAGGGTGTGGTGGGGGGAAGATAGAATCTCCAATGATTGATTTCCAACCTGTCTGGATGAGCTGGTGAAAGGAGATGAAGATAAGACTCTTGTGATTCAATAGTGAATAATTGCTATCAGGACTGACTGTGAGAGTTGAAAATATAAAGGTAGACGTTTTGTAACAAAAGGAGTGGAGTGGCTGATTTTGCAGTCCAGAAGCAGAGGACCCTGGGACCATCAAGGAAGAAGAGCGGAGTGCGGGACCCTACGCAGAGAAGCAGCGATGCCAGAGATGGAGGCAGAGATGATGACGATGATGTGTAGAGATGGAGTGGCTGGGTACTCTAGACCCAGGAAAGGAGAGGGGCTGTGTGCTGATAGCCGGGGGGGCAGGCTTGCAGGGTGTACCCTTTGGTTGTTTGATTATGCACGGAGGGGGTTGTAATCATTGCAATGAAAGGAAATATGATAGGATGAATGTAAAGCTGATGTTCTCTCATGTAAACTATTACTCAATTCACAATAAAAACTTAAAAAATTTTTTTTATAGTCTTAGAAACCCTAATATGAGTCCTGGTGTGATGCTGTAGTATAAGTATCAGACGAGTAGCCAGAATATTGACAGTTCAAATTCACCGGTCTCTCTCTGAAGCCCTATACAGGGTTTCTATGAGTCAGAACTGACTTGATGACATACAACAACAATAACATGAGTCATTTATAGACTCAATGGCAGTGGGTTTGGCTTTGGGCTTTAAGGAATTAGGAAGGAGCCTTGGTAATCCAGTGGTTAAATGCTAAACTGCTGACTTAAAGGTGAAGGAAGACCTTCAGTTGTTCCATGGGATAGAGTTGCAACAATGTACTTCCATAAGGATTATAGTCTTGGAAGCCCATTGGGATTTTTCTACTCTGTCCTATAGGATTGCTATGAGCTGGAATTGACTCGACAGTGACAATTTTACATTGCTGGATTAAGGAATTATGCAAAATTAGAATGTTTTGAGTAGAAGAAACTCTCATTCCCACAGGCCTAAAATCGCAGTCTTAAAGTAAGAGCAACCATAAAGTTTCATCTAGTATTTCTCAAACCTGGCTTCAGAATCATCTAAATAATATTTTAAAATACTAATACCGTAGATTATCTGAAACTACAGTACTGGGGATTGTGCTGGGCATTTTTATTAAACAAAAACAGACAAACCCTAACTGATTTTACTATGCAGTCAGAATTGAGAATTAGGAACTCAGAAAACCCACTTGGTAAGTAAATCTCCTTTGTTAGACATTGTTGTCACTGGTTGCTGTTTTTTTCACCTCTCCTTTTTCTATGTGGTAAACTGAATGGAAAGGCCCTGGGTAGTACAAATGGTTTAGGCCTAGACTACTAACCCAAAGGTTGGTTTAAATGTACTCAGTGGTGCTGTGATCTGATTCCATGAAGGTGATAGCCCAGAAAACCCTATGAAACAGTTCTACTCTATATGTAACACATTCTGTTACCACAGGTTGGGATGGATTCAACAGAACAACTTTGGTTTTATTTGGTTTACCTGGATGGAGTACTGTAAGGAAAAGAAAGAAAGCGAGAGACTTATACTGTAAGGAAAAGAAAGAAACGAGAGAGTCTTGGCTTCAACAGCAGGTAGATTTATTGAGAGTAAAACCTGGGAGGGGGTACTCTTAAGTCACCAAAGGAGACCAAGAGCCCCTCTGTTCTCTTCCAGACTGGGGTATTTAAAGGCCGCATGGTCTGGATACAGTTCTGGCAAGTTTACAGTGGGCGGGGGTATAGAGATTTGGGCGAGGGTATGGAGATTTGGGCGGAGGTAGTTGCAATGCCATTGCGTTGATCAGGCGCAATGTTCTTCAAGTACAAATATTGATTTTCAGTATTTCTTTATAACTTTACGGGAACTCTTAAATTGGAGACCTCTTTTACCTCTTTATCTGTCTTTTACACTCTTTTAGATATCACTGTTAATGGACCATGGAACCCCAACTGACCAATGTTTCATGTATTTTCAACCAGTGCTTCATTTATACCTGCTAGTTAGCATCTAAAGGAATACTACATGAAACATGTGATAACTGGAATGTGACAAAACTTGTTTTTTTGGATCTTACAAGTTTTCTGCCTTTCACAGGGTGCAGTCTTACCATTGTTATATCACTATTAGTGGAAAATATTGGAGTTTTCCTTCTCTTACACAGTTTCTGGCTTTCACAGTTTTTACTGTATTGTATATTTTGATTTTGCATTCCCGTTTAAGAAACTGTTTCATTAATGAGTTTCAACTGACTTGAAGCACTTAACAACAACAGCAATGTTTATAACAAAATAAATTTTGCTTTGCTGAAATAAAAATAGGTATACTGATAACTGGTATGACACTGTAGGATAAGCACTGGAGTGATGACTGCAAAGTCAGCAGTTCAAACTCATCAGGGGCTTTCAGAAACCCTATATCTCTATATGAGTTGGAACCAACTTGACTGCTCACAAACCAACATACCTAGAATCGACTACAGTTCATAGTGTCATCATCAGATTCAGAAAACAGTCAGTGAAAATGTGTGATGTAATCAAACAGATTAGAGTATAGGGCTCTTTCATTTGTTGGTGTCTTTTTCAGTATCTCTTCAACAAGAACAGATGACACCATTCATAAGGCCATGTAGAGATAAGATGAATAACCATGACTGAACATGTAATGTGTGCTGGGTCAGCAAGCATTCAGGACAGATGCTATTGATCGAAGTAAAAGTACATCTTAAGCATCTGATTGATATTTCATGATACCATCTCAAGAACCTTTAATTTGCTGATTTCTGTGCACACTGACTTCCAACTCAAGATGCTGGGGTTGCATATGTGGGAAGATCCTTGAAAACAGGCTTTTGTTTACCTGCTCTTCTCTTTTAATCCTCTATCATAACAGAGTTTCAAGTGTTCAATTATTCAAGGAGCAAACTTGTGCTTGCATGGTGCTCTCCCTCTACCACTCCTACCTCTATCCTGGATGAACCGTGTCTTCCTGTCTACCTATGATTTCCCTGAATTCAGGTCTACCAAGTTTAATTGTGAAAATTATCCTCTTAACTGTCTTTCCAGAGACTTTCATATCCTTCAAGCTTGTCTAACTTTCAGTTCACACTTGCCTTCACCTTCATCTATTTTCTTTTAATGGCCTTTGAAAGAGAACTATTCCATTGCATGTAAACCCTGTTATTTTGAATATTAATTCTCACCTCTTTTTTCCAACTCTGACTGGAAGTGAAATTTGGGACCATTAAGTTCCCCATGACGGCTGTTGTAGAGGCATTTAGTTCTCTCCAATTATTCATGTGCTTTCTGTACCTTTCTCAGTTGAACTTGCATTTCGTTTAAGGCCATGTGATTCATCCTGGTCATGAAAGTGTCAGAAAAGGTGACACATGTCCATCTGGGTCAAGAGCTGGTGTGCCTCCTTCATCCTTTTTTCCCTGCCTCTGTGAGTTTGGAGGTCACACTTTCCAGATGGCAAAACTAAAGATGGAGTCGAGTGATCTGATGTACATCTGAGTTTGTAAAAGTGCATAAAATCGCATGATTTTTTTCTGTTAAGAGATTTGGGATTTATCAGTTCCCACAGTGTAGTCAAGTCTGTCCTGACTAATATAGTCACCTTGTCCTCTGGGTTAGTTCCTTTTATCACATTTCCTATTCATTGGAAAGTTGCTCCTTATTCCTCAGGGCTATTTCACTAATACATCATACTCTTTCTGCAGCTCATTTGAAATCCAAGCCATCCATTTTTTTTCAATCACTACTGTTGACTACAAATGTACCCTCTTTCTCTGCTCCCAAAAGCCACACTTCTGGCTTTCTTATGTTTAGCATTTTTAGCTCATTCTTCTTTTTTTCATTAGTGACTTCAACTTCCATGTTAATGAGTTATATGAAACCCTTATGGCAGTTTCTTGACACTTCTTCATATGTTGTTGTTGTTAAGTGCTGTTGAGTCGGTTCCGACCCGTAGTGACCCTATACAGGGTTTCTGAGGCTGTAAATCTTTATGGGAGCAGAATGCCTCATCTTTCTCCCACGGAGCAGCTGGTAGTTTCGAACTGCTGGCCTTAAGGTTCACAGCCCAATTCGTAATCACTACGCTACCAGAGCTCCTATTTATAAGAACTGTTATTCCTTAGCTCCTATATTTCCTACCTTACTATGGGTACAAGTATCCCAGTTACTCATCCTCACCTCAACCCATCATAAAATGGTTCCTGTTGTTGTTGTTATGTGGCTCAGAGTCAGTTCTGTCTCCTAGTGACCATATATAAGGGTTTTGAGGTTTTAAATCTTTGCAAGAGCACAAAACCTCATCTTTTTACCATTTAGCAGCTGATAGGCTCAAACTGCTGACCGTGTGGTTTGAGTCCAGTGCTTATTGAAAATAGTTTGTACTAAAACAGGTATGAATTTGTGTGTCCTATTGTGGTTAAGTGCTGTAGAGTCGATTCCGACCAATAGTAACCCTGTATAGGTTTTCCAAGGAGCAGCTGGTGAGCTTGAACCACAGACCTTGTGGATCAAACCAACTATGCAGTCTGACGCATTAGCCTACAGCGCCACACCAGGACGTAGTGGTTATGACTCAGGATACTAACCTCAATGTGAACAGTTCAAAACAACCAGAAATTCCATGAGGGAAAGATGAGACTTTCTGTTCCCTAAAGATTTACAGCTTCAGAAATCCTAGATAGGTTCACTATGAGTCCAACCCGATTCTATGGCACACTGCTACCACAACCACCATCACTACCATAAAGCTATGTTTCCCAAACATCACCTGGTGCACCAAGAAATGTACCAAGTTCTAGACCCAATATCCAGAGATTTTGATTCATCAGTATTTTGAGTAGGGTCTGGGGATATCTGTTTTTTATGAATTCCAGGTTACAAAGGGTGAGGCAGGCTTGGGAATCACTGCTCTAAGGCATCACTTATCTGTATTTTACTTTGTAATGAAGAGGACAATCGTTTTCTAGGTCTACTAGCTATTTTCTCTGTGCTATCTTCCCTAATCTCCTTCCTCCCCTCACTAAAACAACCTTTCTACTCAAATCTTTCTTTGACTTTAAAGGCTCTTGTTTGGTAGATTTTCTTTCCACTGGGGAATCTTTGACGTCTGCTCTGTAGTCGTAGCCAGCTGTGAAGGGACACATGCCATGCCAGAGAAGACTGTTTTTATAAAGATTCCAATATTCATTATAAAGCAAACCCTAAATTTGCAGAGATGAGGTGTTTGATAGACACACAGAGTCAGCAGCAAGAAACTAATCTATTTGAAAATGCTGTACTGTTTCATGTATCTACCAATTAGATTTGCTTTCTATTGGTCAGAAGATTTAAAAAAACAAAAGCAAACATGACTGTGGTGCGTTTGTTTAATGCTTCTAGTCTTCTGATTCCTGTTGTTGTTGTTAGTGCCGTTGAGTTGATTCCAACCCATAGCTACCCTGTATAGGGTTTCCAAGGAGTGACTGGTGAGCTTGAACCACTGCCCCTGTGGTTCAGACAACTTTGCAGTCTGATGCATTAGCTCACAGCGCCACACCAGAACTAGAGCAAGAAATTAACATTTTCCTTCTGGAGTAGAGGTAGAAACGTAGACACCAATGGAAAGAGGGAAATAAAGAACAGGTACACTTTATCCCTGGGTGGAATGTGTGTGTGTGCTTACCTATCTATACGACTAGAATAAATTTTCTGGAGCTGTTGTTTTTGTTGTTGTTAGGTACCAACAAGTTGGTTCTGACTTGTAGCCACCCTGTATAGGGTTTTCGAGGAGTGACTGGTGAGCTTGAACTGCCAACCTTGCAGTTCAAAATGACCTTGCAGTCCAGCACATTTACCCGTAGCACTACATAATGTTGGATATGTAAAGATATAAGTATAAAACTTGAACTAATATGCTTAATTTTAAAGGCATAAGTACATTATCTAATATCCAGGATCCAAATAAATTATATGAAAGGAAGTTTACTTGATGTCCAAATATGGATTAATTACTTTTTAATGTTCTCTGATGTCTATTCTTAGAATCACAGGTCTTTCCAAATGTCCTTTAATTTCATCTATAGTCAGACTATTGATAAGTGATTATTGAGCCAGAGCAGATAGCAAGGGAATACATATTTGCATTCCTTAAAATTGAGTCACCGAAACTTGAATGGAGAGGAACACAGATGAATTATGAATTTAAATTGCTGAGTATGTGTGTGTGTTGAAATGGAGAGGAGGTGGAACTGGGAGAAGGGAAAATGAGTAGCTTCCACTGAGAGCACAGAGGAAGATAAATCGACACAGAAGATTAAAAAATGTAAAACGCTTTTCCCATTTGCCTCACTTCCTTGTGGTGTCTTTGAATGTGCTTGGCAGCTTGAGTTTGTGTCAGGCCACCTGTGCAGTCAGCAAATTGCTTGTGGTCTTTAAAGGGACCTTTATTAATCTCTTCAAGTAGCCCTTTGGGAAATTGGATGCTTTCTGTGGAATGTCTACTGTATTTTTACCTTTCTCAAGGTAGCATTATTTTTTTGTTTTGTTTCAAGGTTAAAAATATTTTCCTTATCCCCACAATTGACAATCAGCTTCTTCTTATTGTTGTTTCTTTTTGAAATTTTGTGTGGTGACTTCAGAGAAGGTTTATAGACAACATCATCAGTTTTACATTCAGCAAATTCTACAATTAATTTCTTCTCAATTATTGCAATACCCTCCATGTAATAGCAGTTGTCCCATGCTTCCCAGTAGTTTTTATTTACATTGCACCCCCCTTTCAAACTCTTCTGATTTTGTCCTTAGCTAAATGTTGCCCCGTTGATTGTGAATGGTTGATCATTCCATGGTGAGCATACCTTCCTAGTGTTGTTGTCCCCTCTATATACCGCTTGGCTGAAAATTGGGCCAGGAAGGTGAGTTCCTTTCTAGACCTGAAGGGTAATCGATGGCCATAGTCTTGGATTCCTCCAGTGTCTTTCTAACTAGTGAGATAATTTTGAGTTATCTTCCACATTTTCTACTACTCTATGTGGGACCTTCTAATGTGGTCACTTTTAGAACAATTGGTAATGATAGTCAGGCAACATCTAGTTCTGGTCTCAGACACATGAAGATTGGTGCTCACAAGTTCCATTAGTTCATTGAACTAATTGATTCAAAGTGTCTTTAGTTTTTATCATTCCTCTTTCTTCTATACAATGCTCATGTGTTTTTAAGATTCCAGTCGCTACTTACCAAAGTAGGATGTAGAACATTGTCCTTGTGGTTTATGTTATGCCAATTAAGCATAGTGTCCCCTGAGAATTTGATCTTGAATATCCAGGCCCAACAAGTCATTGTCTCAAGGTGTTTGGTAAAACCTAAGAAGTTCTCTCATCTTGCCCCCTGCATGCTCCACCACATACACAGGAGTTTTTGTAGCAAAGGTAAATTCCATGTACAAATATCCTTTGTTGAACCCTTATATATTTATGGGTATACACCCATTCTCCTTCCAATACCTGTTCAGCATTTATACCTGTCCCTGTAGGCACACCATACAATAGTCAGCAATTCGAGATCAAAAGGGCAGCATTTATCCAAGGACAGGATTTAGAAGGATTGAGAAAGAAGGAGGAAAAGAAACAAGAAACAGAGGAAGTGTGATGAGTTATGTTACACTGAGGGGACTGCAACCATTGAGTTAAAATGAACTCTATGATTTATTGAATCTATAACTAATGATCTGCTCTGTAAACCTTCATTTAGTTCACCATAAAAAGTTTAAGCACAGAGATTTTAAAAGTAGTTGAGAATTACTGATTCTATACTGTGCAACAAGAATGATGAACATTAGCTCTACAGATGGTTAACCCAACTAAAAAGAATGCACAACAAATTTCTGATGTTAACTTCTGGGTTTTCTATAAGCATGTGGCTATGTCAAGCATAGCCCTCATACCAAAACCAGGGAAGGACATCACTAAGAAAGAAAATTATAGACCAATATCCCTCATGAACAGAGATGCAAAAATTCTCAACAAAATTCTAGCCAACAGAATCCAGCAGCACATCAAAAAGATAATACATCATGATCAAGTGGGGTTCATATCAGGGATGCAAGGATGGTTTAACATTAGAAAAACGATCAACATAATCCACCATATAAATAAGAAAAAAGAAACAAACCACATGATCATATTGATTGATGCAGATAAAGCATTTGACAAAATCCTACATCCATTCCTGATAAAAACCCTCAACAAAGTAGGACTTGAAGGGAAATTTCTCAACATAATTAGAGGATATATACAATACCAACAGCCTACATTACTTTCAATGGAGAGAAACTGAAAGCCTTCCCTCTGCGAACAGGAACCAGACAAGGATGCCCTTTGTCATCACTCTTATTCAATATTGTGCTGGAAGTCTTAGCAAGAGTTATACAGCTAAGTGGAAAACTCTCACTCCCCGAACTCAAAATTTACTACACGGCTAGAGTGGTCAAAACAGCTTGATACTGGTATAATGAAAGATACATAGATCAATGGAAAAGAATCGAGAATCCAGAAGTGAATCCATCCACATACAGCCAACTGATTATTGAAAAAGTAGCTAAATATATCGCATGGGTAATTTATAGTCTCTTCAACAGATTGTGGTGGCAGAACTGGAAAGTGATATGCAAAAGACTGAAACAAGACCTTTTTCTCACGCCCTATACAAAAACCAACTCAACATGGATTAAAGACCTAAATATGAATCCCAGAATTATGAAGGCCATCAATGAAAAAATAGGGACAAATGTGAGGGCACTAATTCAGGGCATACACAGACTACCAAACATTTTGAAAACTACATAAGCAAAAGTAGATAAAATAGATGACTGGGATATATTAAAAATTAGAAACTTACGTGCTTCAAAAGACTTCACCAGAAATAAAAAGGGAACCCACAGAATGAGAAAAAATCTTTTGCAATGAAACATCAGACAAGGGACTCATTTCTAAAATATATAGGAAACTACAGCACCTCTACACGAAAAACACAAATAACCCAATTAAAAAATGAGCACAGGACATGAACAGACACATCAACAATGAGGAGATCCAGGCAGCCAATGAACATATGAAAAAAAATGTTCACAATCACTAGCCATTGTTGTTGTTGTTAGGTGCCATCGAGTAGGTACCGACTAATAGTGACCTTATGCACAGCAGAAAGAAACACTTCCTGGTCCTGGGCCAACCTCACTACTGTTGTCACACTTGAGTCCATCGATGCTGCCACTTGGCCAATCCATCTTGCTAGGGGTCTTCCTCTTTTTCTCTGA
>NW_006408579.1:4059649-4060849 GCF_000296735.1 Chrysochloris asiatica
AAAAAAAATCAGTCAAAAACACTTTAAGTATGTTAAAAATCATTAGGAATACAAAATTGTGTTGAAAGTGTCTCTAATTGAATTAAATTGTTGTTGTGAAGTGCCATGGAATAAGTTCTGACAGATTCTACAGTGCCACAAATAGTCTTCATCAAAATTCTTTTGGTTGAAAATAACAGAAATCTCCTGGCGTGGTGCTGTAGGATCAGTACTGGACTGTAAACCTCAAAGTCAGCAGTTCAAACCCACCAGCTGCTCCTTGGAATCCCTATACAGGGTTGCTATGAGTTGGCACCAACTCAATGGTACTTAACAACATTTAGACTGGGTGATGGTAAAGAGAATTAGTGGGTGTCTCAGAATTCCTAAGGAAAACCTGGAGTTAGCAACCCATCAGAACCTACATAATGACGTTGATATGTTTAAACCTCGAGCACATTCTCTTTTCTCTCCAGTCCAAGTCTAAGGTCTCTGTTTGGCATAAACATTTGCACTGCATTGCTAGAGATCACCTAGAAATATGCAGGAAAAAGTAGTTGGTGATCTGCTTCCATTAAGATTACAGACAAGAAAACCCTCTGGAGCACAGTTCTACTCTATAATACATGAGATAGATCATCCTTAGTCTGAATAAACTCAATGGCACAACCAGCAAAAGCAATCCAGTTAGTTATATTTGCTTCTTTCTGTACTGTTATAATGATTGTGCCCTAAGGAAAAACCTCAATTCCAGAGTTTAAGTGAAGAATTCAAGTTGTGTAGCAACTCTGAACCCCAAATTCATATTCCAAGGATAATGCATATGGGTAGCCAAAGTTTTATTGTTGTTATTATTAGGTGTAGTTGAGTTGATTCTGACTCATAGTGACCCAAATGCACAACAGAAAAAAACATTGCCTGGACTTGTACCATACTTACAATTGTTGACTATCTTTGAGACTATTCTTGCAGACACTATGTCAATTCATTTCGTTGAGGGTCTTCCTCTTGTTTGCTGACCTACTTTATTAAGTGTTGAGTCCTTTTCCAGGAATGAGCTCCTCCTGATAGATAGCATTTACAAAGTATCTGAGGACAAAATCTTGCCATCCTTGCTTTTACAGAGCAATATGGTAGTACTTCTTCCAAGACACATTTGTTCAATTTTCAGGGCAGTCTAAGGTACTTTCATTCAATTTATTAGCCAACACTACAGTTCAA
>NW_006408579.1:4062279-4063286 GCF_000296735.1 Chrysochloris asiatica
TGCCTCAGAAAGGATAGACCCCAAAATAAAATCACCAAGACATATAATGATTAACCTCTCCAAAATCAATAACAAGGAGAGAATCCTAAAAGCAGCCAGGGAAAAGAGAAGTGTTACATACAAAGGCAAGCAAATCATATTAAGCTCTGACTTCTCAGCAGAAACCACACAGGCAAGAAGGCAATGGGGAGACATATATAAAACCCTGAAAGAAAAAAAAAAAAAGTCAACCAAAAATCATCTATCCAGTAAAACTGTCAATCAAACACAATGGAGCAATCAAAACCATTCCAGGATAAACAGAAGCTAAGAGATGATGTCAGTGCCTATCCAGTGCTTCAAAACATCCTAAAGGGCATTCTATGGAATGAAAACCAACATGAACAGACAATAACCAGAGGTTGACAGACATGGCAACACCACCTGAAATTCAGACGATGGATAGCAGATGCCAGAACAGAACAAAATTACAACAACGAATTCAAAGAAGCTGGGAGCCCAACTGAAGATCAAAATAATAACAATGTCAAAGATGGAAAAAAAGATACCAAGCTAACTGTAAGAATAAAGAAGCAGGAGTGGCAATACTAATCTATGATAAAGTAAACTTTAAGACAAAAACCAGCATAAGAGATAAAGAAGGACACTATCTCATGATCAGAGTCAATTGGAAAAGATGACATAATCATAATAAATATTTATGCCCCCTCTGAGAGAGCACCAAGATATATGAAGCAAATCCTACTAGAATTGAAGAAAGAAATAGATAAATCTACAATTATAGTGGGAAATTTTAATACGCCATGTTTGAAAAGAACAGAACAACCAGAAAGAAACTCGACAAAGTTACTGAGGAACTAAACAGCACAAGCAACCAACTTGACTTCATAGATGTATACAAAGCATTCAACCCAAACAACAGCACAATGTACATTCTTCTCCAGTGCACATGGAACATTCTCCAGAATTGACCATGTGTTAGGTCACAAAGCAAGCCTCCATACATT
>NW_006408579.1:4064130-4065431 GCF_000296735.1 Chrysochloris asiatica
GGTGAGTTCTACCAAACATTCAGGGAAGAACTGTCTCCAATTCTACTCAAATTATTCCAGAATATAGAAGAGGATGGAAAATTCCTAATACTTTTTATGAAGCCAACATAATCCTCATACCAAAACCAGGTAATGACATCACTAAGAAAGAAAATTATAGACCAATATCCCTCATGAACATAGATGTAAAAATTCTAAACAAAATCCTAGCCAACAGAATCCAGCAGCACATAAAAAAAATAATACATCATGATCAAGTGGGGTTCAGAAAAGGGATGCAAGGATGGTTCAACATTAGAAAAAGGATCAACGTAATCCACCATATAAATAAGAAAAAAGAAAAGAACAACATGATCATATCAATTGATACAAAAAAAGGCATTTGACAAAATCTAACATCCATTCCTGATAAAAACACTCAACAAAGTAGGAATTGAAGGGAAATTCCTCAACATAATCAGGAGCATATATACAAAACCAAAAGCCTACATTACTCTCAATGGAGAGAAACTGAAAGCCCTCCCCATGCGAAGAGGAACCAGACAAGGATGCTCTTTATCACCACTTCTATTCAATATTGTTTTGGAAGTCTTAGCCAGAGCTATACGGCAAGACAGAGAAATTAAAGACATCCAAATTTGCAAAAAAGAAATAAAACTCTCTCTATTTGCAGATGATATGATTCTATACATAGAAAACCCCAAAAACTCAGTAAAAAAGCTACTAGACATCATTCGAATATTCAGCAGAGTTGCAGGATATAAGATCAACATACAAAAATCAGTTGGATTCCTCTATAGTAACAATGACAGCACTGAAAGGGACATTAAGAAAACAATACCATTTACAAAAACCGCCCAAAAGATGAAATATCTAGGAATAAACATAACCAGAGAAACAAAGGACCTATAGAAAGAAAATGACAAAACACTACTACAAGAAAACAAAAGAAACTTACAAAAGTGGAAGAATATACCATACCATGCTCCTGGATAGGAAGACGCAGCATCGTGAAAATGTCAATACTGCCTAAAGCAATTTACACATAATAATGCAATCCCAATCCAGATTTCAACAACATTCTTCAAAAAGATGAAAAATACAATTACAAATTTTATATGCAAAGGACAGAGACCCAGGATAAGCAAAGCACTGCTTAAGAAGAAGAATAAGGTGGGAAGCCTCTCCCTGATTTCAAAATTTACTGCATGGTTACAGTGACAAAAACAGCCTGCTACTGATACAGTGAAAGATACATTGATCAATAGAACAGAATCAAGAATCCAGAAATGAATCCATCC
>NW_006408579.1:4065531-4066611 GCF_000296735.1 Chrysochloris asiatica
ATTAAGATGCAATCCATACTGAAGACTGTGCTCTTTGATCTTCATCAGTAAATGTTTTAAGCCCTCTTCACTTTCAACAAGCAAGGTTGTATCACCTGCATATTGTAGGTTGTTAATGAGTCTTCCTCCAATCCTGATGCCATGCTTTTATTTATATAACCTGTTTCTCTGATTATTTGTTCAGCATACAGGTTGAATAAGTATGGTGAAATAATACAACATAGTCACACACCTTTCTTAATTTTAAAACATTCAGTGTTCCCATGTTCTGTTTGAATAACTGCCTCTTGGTCCAGATTCCTCAAGGGCACAATTAAGTGTTCCAGAATACTCATAGTTTGTAATGTTGTCCATAGCTTTTCATGATCCACACAATTGAAAGCCTTTGTGTAGTCAATAAAGCACAGGTAAGCATCTTTTTGGCATTCTTTGCTTTCGGCCAAGATCCATCAGACATCAGCAGGGATATCCCTCGTTCCATGGCCTCTTCTGAATCTGGCTTGAACCTCTGCAAGTTCTCTGTCAATGTATGCTTGCAGCTGTTTCTGTATTACCTTTAGTAAAACTTCACTCGCATGGAATATCAGAGATATCATCCGATGATTTCTGAATTCCATTGGGTCACCTCTCTTTGGAATGGGCACAAATACGGATCTCTTCCAATCAGTCAGCCAGAAAATTGTCTTCCAAATTTCTTGGCAGAGATGAGTGAGTGCTTCCTGTGCTGCCTCACTTTCTTGAAATATTTCAATTTTGATTCCATCAATACCTGGTGCCTTGTTCTTTGCCAATTCCTTCAATGCACTCGTCTGTCAGTTTGTAGTACTGTGGTGGCTTATGAGTTGCTGTGATTCTGAAAGCTATGCCACCAGTATTTAAATACCAGCAGGGTCACCAATGGTGAACAAGTTTCAGATGAGCTTCCAGACAAAGACAGACTAGGAAGAAGGAATGATGAACCACTTCCGAACATTTAGTCACTGAAAACCTTATGTGAATAGCAGAGAAACAGTAGCCGTTAGAGAGATGCAAATCAAAACAACAATGAGATATCATCTCACACCAGCAGTTACAGCAAAG
>NW_006408579.1:4086060-4092780 GCF_000296735.1 Chrysochloris asiatica
AAAAAAAAAAAAGAGGGAACATAGTTCCAGATGGGGCCAGGGAAGGTAGAATCTCCACTGAACAGTTTCCAATCTGTTGGGACATGGCTAATGAAAGGAGATGGGGATAAGATTCTTGTGATACAATAGTGAATAGTTGCTATCAGGACTGACTGTGAGCGGCGGAAATGTAAAGGGTGATATTTTTTAACAAAAGGAGGGTACTGACTGATTTTGCAGTCCAGGAGCAGAGGTTCCTGGGACCAACAAGTGAGAAGAGCAGAGTGTGGGACCCTACCCAGAGAAGCAGTGACTCCAGAAATGGAGGCAGAAATGATGATATGGACAGATGGAGTGGCTGGAGACACTGGACCCAGAGAGGGAGAGGGGCTGTGTTCTGACTGCCGGGGCAGGGCAGGCATGGGGGGTGTACCCTTTGGTTGTTTGATGATGCATGGAGGCGACTGTAATCATTGCAATGAAATGAAATATGATAGGATGAATGTAAAACTGATGTTCTCTCATGTAAACCCACATAATTCACAATAAAAAAACAAACAAAAAACTCTATGGAGTATAATTCTACTCTGACACACATGGGGTCTTCACAAGCTGATATCAACTCTAGCACAACTTGTAGTCATTATGACATGCTCATTACAGTGGTATACTTTATTTGATTGCTGAAAAGTATTTGCTATTTTTTGTACTTTCTTTTTCTCATCTTTAGTCCCATCTTTGTTCCATTTTCTCCTCTACTTCATTCCTATCCTATTTTTTTCTCTTTCCCCCTTTTTCTCACTCCCTTTCTCCTGAGCAATGAAAAAGTATGCGTGTGTGTTGTAGCAAGGGGAGAGAGGCAAAACTGAGCAATGACAAGTTTGAAAGTAGCAAAATTATTTTAGTAACTCACTGTCTTAGGAGGATACATATTGATGTCTAATTTATACACAAATGCAAATAGTCATGTAAATTGGGTGTGTATTTTAGCTCTTAGAAAATGACTGCCCACACATTGCTATGTAGTCCTTTCTTGAGCTTCAGCATTCAGATGGCTGGGTGGGAATCAGTAAGAGTTAAAAAGTTAAAAAGGACCTACTGCGGGCTAATGCGTCAGACTGAAGTCGTTTGAACTGGAAGGTCGGTGGTTCAAGCTCACCAGGTGCTCCTTGGAAACCCTTTACAAGTTTACTATGGGTTGGAATTGACTCGATGGCACTTAACAACAACTGCCATTCAAAGGAGCCTAGGTGATATTGAGGGCTAAGCATTGTACTGTTAAGTGAAAGGCCAATGGATCAACCCAGCACCTGTTCTGAGGGAGAAAGATGAGGCTGTATGCTCCTGAAAAGATTTAAAATCTCAGAAACCCTAGGGACCCATTCTACTATGTCCTATATAGGATCATTATGAGTCAAAATTTATTCAATGACAGTATGTTTGTTTGTCATATGTCATTTAGTGGTAAAATACTAAGTGAAAGTTTGGATGTTCCAGTCTACATATAGGCAGGCACCTCTGAAGAAAGACTTGGTTCTCTGTTTACAAAAAAGGAGTCATTAATGTAGCACAGTTCTTCTCTGACAGACATAGGGTCACCATGAGGTAGAATTGACTCAATGGTACCTGCTTTTTTCTTTATTGGTGGTGTAATTCATGATGAAATGTATAGCCTTTTTACCAAGGCATATGAAAAGGTTGAAAGAAAATTATGAATAAAGCTAAATACAAAAGGAGGCAATTAAGAAGGCAGTGGGTATGCCCATGATGACAGTAGGGAAAGAGAAGGGAAGGGAAGAATGGATCAACAAAAGGTGGGGGACCAAGCTAGGTGGGACATAAAAGAGTACATACTTGGTCAGAACAGTGTCACTGTTGCCATACTGAGTATCTTTGTGTGACTTAGGAGAAGGCACATACCTTGTAGTTATGTGGCTTCAGAAGAGTGCTTTTCTCAAGTGGGCTGGACATATTCATGCAGGACATACTGTGTAATTTTGTGCAACATCACTAAGTGGTGAAAATGAGATGCAGATTGAGATGTCAGGAACCAAAGCTGAAGTCTGCAGAGAGCTCTTCCCTAGTTCATGACCATATATAGCAATCCTTGACCATGCAATGCTGCAGGATCTATGTGTGTGTCACAGTTATGTTTCAGGTTACTTGGACCTGCTGAAGCAAGGTGAGTCACTGGGAGATTAAACAGAGGAGATACAAAATAGAGCATAAGCCATACTTCCACATAGAGGTGGTGTAGGGGGACATATGGCTGTCCTGGTAGCAGGAGGCCTTGGGGTAGGGAAGACAAGGGCAATGTATGAATAATTTCTTTTAGATGGACCAGCACAAGATTAGTTCCTATGAGATGGAGGTTAAAGATGTACCAGATGTTCAACTTTCTAAAATGCTGTACCACTCCATAATCTCTAATATCAACCACGACTATTCTCCCTCATGTCCTAGGGCTCAACAGTTTACTGCAATGTTTCACAGAACTCATGAACTGTCAAGAAAATGGCTCACCCAGTTGTAGAGATTGACAAGTCCCAAACCCATAGTTCAGACATCAGTCTGGAGGATTCTTTTTACTCATGTCAAATGGACAGGTCAGATGACAGACTGTTGACTCACAAGCTTGTGGCTCAGGTCAAGCGATAAACCGCTGGTTCAAGTCCCAAGGACTGAAGGTCAGACAAAGGCAAGTCAGATGCAGGATCCACATCAGGAATGCTAACTTTGTCAAAGTATTACTGTGGTCTCTCAGGTCTGGCTTAGTGTGCTTCAGAGACACAAAGTGGCCCAAAACTAAAAGAACAAGCTCTCACATGGTTAGCTAAGCAAAGAAATACACCAGAACTCATGTTGCCAAGATGATTCCCTGAGTCCTGAGCCAGGGGTCCTTTAGGGTGGTAACAGGCATCTGATTGGTGTTTGTCATGATGAATCAGCACAAGGACTAGTCTTCTGCACATCCTCAGTCAGTAAGGGGGTACATGAAGGTGGTGTTTTAGCCACATTTGGAACAGGGGAAGAGGTGTGTTTTTAGCATCTAACATCAAAAGATCAGTGTGAGGACAAGTTGACCATTACTGTACTTGTTAGGTAAGCCAGATCTGGTTTCAGCCAGTTCTGGGACATCAGCCTCTTGTTTTTCTAAATTTTAATCAGGAAGCTGGCAGTTTGCCTAATAATGGAACAGCTTAAAAAAAAAAGTTATTTCTTATTTTCACACAGATATCAAAATTATGATTAATTTGAAGACCATATCATCAAGGAAACTAGCAGTGGTGACTTGAGTCACATTCTCAAGTAAGGTGGAAACTCAATATACATCCCACCATAATCCTGTTTCATTAACGTAACTAATAACTCACTCCAAAATGGGACTATAAGCACAGGCATGTTGTTGCTTTGTTAAGTGCTGTCAAGTTGGTTCCAACTCATAGTGACCCTGTTTAGAGTTTCCAAGGAGCCATTGGTGGATTTGATCCTCCAAACTTGTGGCTCATTGCTTACCCTACAGCACCATACCAGGACTCCAAACCATACTCATAGAGGCTAGGATTTACAATACATCAAAAAATGGAGGACTGTGACTTGAAGGGCCATATTAAATCACTTATTTTGTGACTGACTTAGATTTTCTTGAGTAAGAAACTCCAACTTCTAGTAAAGGACATCCTGTCTCCATTTGAACACCAGGAGGAGGCAGAAGAGGAATTGTTGTTATTAGGTGCTACTGAGTCCCTTCAAACTCATATAGACCCTACTTACAATAGAATGGAATGCTGCTTGTTCCTACAAATTAATTCCAACTCATATAGACCTTACCTACAACAAAATGAAACACTGCCCAGTATTACATCATCCTCACACTTTGTTATGTTTAAGACTGTTGTTGCTGCCACTGTGTCAGTCTGCCTTCTTTTTTGGTTGACCTTTTACTTTACCAATTATTACATCCTTGTTTAGTAACTGGGCCTTCCTGATAACATGCCCAAAGTACAAGAGACAAAGGCTTGCCATTGTCACTTCTAAGAAGTTCTTTCAAAACAATGTTTTTCATTCCTCTGGCAGTCTATTGCATTTTCAATATTCTTCACTCACACCATAATTAAAACACATAGATTCTTCTACGGTCTTCCATATTCATTGTCCAGCTTTTGCATGGACATGAGGTAATTGAAAATACCAAGGCTTGGATCAAGCTCACCTTTGTCCTGAAAGTGACATTTTTGCTCTTTAACACTTTAAAGAGGAATTTTGCAGCTGATCTTCCCAATGCAAAGCATCATTCGATTTCTTAACTGTTGCCTCCATGAACATTGATTGTAGAGCCAAGTAAAATGTTATCTGTGATAACTTTAGTCTTTTTATGTGTATCATGATGTATTGGTCCCACTGCTCATCTGTCAGTTTGTCCGACTGTGGTAACTTGCGCGTTGCTGTGATTCTGGAAGTTGTGTCATCAGTATTTTAAAGGGTCACCTATGGTGGATAGATTTCAGCTGAGCTTCCAGACTAAGAAGACTAGGAAGCAGGAAAGAGGGATTAATTATGAATATTTAGTCAAAGAAAACTTTATGATTAACAGAAAACCTTATGATTAGCAGTGAAACATTGTCAGATAGAACCAGATTATTGAATACTGAAACATGATGAAGAGCAGAGATTATTGTCAGATATACTGTCAGAAGATGAGCCCCTAAGGTTAGAAGGCAATAAAATACAATTGAGGAAGAGCTGTCTCCTCAAAGCAGAGTTCGCCATGATGACATGAATGGAGCAAAGCTTTCAGAACCTTCATTTGCTGATTGGGCACAACTCAAAATGAGGAAAACCAGCTTAAACATCCATTAATAGTCAGAACACAATAAGGAGAAGCAGCTGCAAACATCTATTAATAATTGGAACATGGAATGTAGGAAGTATAAATCTAGGAAAAATGGAAATTGTCAAAAATGAAATGGAACGCATAGACATTGATATCCTAGGCATTAGTGAGCTGAAATGGACTGCTATTAGCCATTCTGAATCTGACACATCACATGATTTACTATCCCTGAATAACAAATCCATCATCAAAAAGAACATTTCAAGGTCTATCTTGAAGTTCAATGCTGTCTGTGATAGGATAATATCCACACATCTACAAGGAAGACCTTATGAATAGCAGAGAAACATTGTCATATATAGTGTCAGAAAATGAGCCCCTCAGGTTGGAAGGCATTCAAAATGCGACTGGGGAAGAGCTGCCTCTTCAAAGTAGTGTTGACCGTGATGATGCGAACAGAGTAAAGCCCGTGGGAGTAAAGCCCACAGGATCTTCATTTGCTGATGGGGCACAACTCAAAATGAAGAGAAACAGCTGTAAACATCCATTGAAAATTGGATCATGGAATGTACAAAGTATGAATCTAGGAAAATTGGAAATTGTCTAAAAATGAAATGGAATGCATAAACATCAATATCTTAAGCTGAAATGGATTGGTATTGTACATTTTGAATCTGACAACCACATACTGGGAATGACAAGTTAAAGAGAAATGGTGTTGCATTCATTGTCAAAAATAACATATCCAGATCAGTCATGAGGTATAATACTATCTTTAATAGGATAATATCCATGCTCCTACAGGGAAGACCAGTTAATACCACTATTACTGAAATTTACACACCAACCACTAAAGTCAGTGAGGATGAAATAGATGAATTCTACAAACTTCAATCTGAAATTTATCAAACATGCAATCAAGATGTATTGATCATTACAGGTTATTGGAATGGAAAGGTTGGGAGCAAAGAGGAAGGATCAGTAATTGGAAAATATGGCCCTGGTGATAGAAATGATGCTGGAGATTGCATGATAGAATTCTGCAAAATCAATGATTAGTTAATTTCAAATACCTTCTTTAGACTGCATAACAGACAATAATACACATGGACCTCACCAGATGGAATATACAGAAATTAAATTGACTACATACACAAGGAGCTCTGGTAGCATAGTGGTTACAAATCAGGCTGTGAACCATAAGGTCAGCAGTTCAAAACTACCAGCTGTTCCCTGAAAGAAAGATGAGGTTTTCTGCTCCCATAAAGATTTATAGCTTCGGAAACACTGTACAGGGTCGCTATGAGTTAGAACCGATTCCACGGTACATAACCACCACCACCACATCTGTGGAAACAGATGATGGAAAAGCTTCATATCTTCAGCCAAAGCAAGTCCGGGGACAGATTGTATAACAGACCATAAATTGTTCATATGCAAATTTAAACTGAAACTGAATAAAATTAAAACAAATCCAAGGAGAGCCAAAATATGACCTTGAATATACCCCACCTGAATTTAGAGATCATCTGAAGAAAAAATTTGATACATTAAACACTAAAGACCGAAGGCCAGAAGAATTGTGGGATGACATCAAAAACAACATAACGGAAGAAAACAAAAAGTTATTAAGAAGACAAGAAAGAAGGAAAAGATCAAAATGGATGTCAGAAGAGACACTGAAACTTGCTATCCAATGTAGAGATGCTAAAGCAAATAGAAGAGGTACAAGAACTGAACAGAAAAATTTAAAGGTCAGCTCGAGAAGACAAAGTAAAATATTACAATGAAATGTGCAAAGATCTGGAGTCAGAAAACCAAAAGGGAAGAACACACTCAGCATTTCTCAAGCTGGGGGAACTGAAGAAAAAATTCAAGCCTTGACTTTCATTATTGGAGGATTCTCT
>NW_006408579.1:4098265-4105432 GCF_000296735.1 Chrysochloris asiatica
TACCAAAAGAGAAGAATGTCCACACCTTTATCTCAGAGGTTCTGCCAGGCGTCTGTGGCCGCTCCAGGTGTCTGTGGCTGCTCTGATCTTTCCCCCACGTGGTCTCACCCAAGATGGCGGCTCCTGGAGCAGCTGAGCGTCCCGGACTAGAAAGCAATAGATTTCCTGCTTCTGCCACAAATTTCCCCAGCTGTGAGCCTTCCATTCTAAGTATTCCTTTATATGTGGTTCAGAGTTCTGGGACCATCCCCTGAGCCTGCTTGGTCCGGTATTCTATGTTGTTGTTGGCGGAGCTCTCTGCTATATGTCCACCCGATCCACCATCTTGTTTGTTCTCCAAAATAAATTTTTATAGTGAATGAATGTTTCTGATATTTTTACCTTTGAGTACCTTGTCATTCATTCTTCATCTTCCAACACTTCCACTCTCATATGAAGGTTCTCCAGGGTAGCCATTTAGTTCCTTCTACAGACATTTCCCCCAGTCTCCCACCCCATTCAGCTATCGGAGTCTTGGTGTGGCATTGTGGGTTAATGAGCTGGACTGCAAAGTCTGTTTGAACCCAATGCTAGCAGTACCAGCTCATCAGCTGCTCCTAGGAAACCCTATACAGGGTAGCTATGGGTTGGAACTGACTTGATAGCACTTAACAACAACTACAATTCAACTGTCAGTTTGAATCTGTGGTGGCTTTTGTGATGCTGGAAACTATGCCACTTATTTCAAATAACAGAAGGGTCACCCAAGTTGCAAAGGAGTTTCCAGACTAAAATATATAGGAAGGAGAATCTTGCACTGTATTTCTGAAAAACATTGCCAATGAAAATATAGGAATAGAAGTGAAACATTGTCTGCAATAGTGCTAGAAGATGAGTCCCTTAGGTTGGAAGGAATTCAAAATATGACTACAGAAGATCTGCCTTCTCTTAATGATATGGACAGAGTAAAGCTTCCCAGACCTTCATTTGCTGATTCTGCATGCCTGAAAATGAGAAGTAAAAGCTGTAAACATCCATTAATTAGAAAATGGAATGCATAAAGTATGAATTCAGAAAAATTTAAAGTTGCTAAAAATGAAATGGAACACATAAAGATTGGTATCCTAGGCATTAGTGAACTGGAATGGATTGACACTGGTAATGTTGAATCATACAATAAAGAGGTCTACTATGTTGGAACGTCAAATTGAAGAGGAATAGTGTTTCAGTCATTGTAAAAAATAACATTACAAAATCTATGTTGAAGTACAATGCTGTCGTTGATAGGATAATATCCATATACTTAAAAAGAAGACCAGTTAATACAATTATTATTAAAATGTATGCATTGACCACTGGTGCAGAGATGAAAAAGTTGAAGGTTTTTAGTAACTTCTGAGGTCAGTCTGAAATTGACTAAATATGCTGTCAGGATACATGGTTAATTACCGTGAATGAAATGCAATAGTTGGAAACAAAGAGGAAGGATTATTAGTTGGGAAATATGATCTTGATAGAAATGATGCTGGAAATACAAATGATAGAATTTTGCATTAGTTCCAAGGTGACACTACATACAAAGTATGAATCTAGGAAAATTGGAAATTGTCGAAAATAAAATGGAACACATAAACACTGATATCCTAGCCATTAGTAAGGTGAAAATGCCATTTCATATAAATGGTATTGGCCATTTTGAATCTGACAATCACATGGTTTACTATGCTGGGAATGACAAATTGAAGAGGAGTAGCATCGTATCCATCATCAAATATAACATTTTAAGATCTGTCTTGAAGAAGACTTCATACACCATACACCTACAAGGAAGACCAGTTAATACCACTATTATTCAAATTTACATGCCAATAATGATGAAGTTGAAGAATGCTACCAACTTCTCTAATCTTAAATGGATCAAACATGCAATCAAGATGTATTGGTCATTACTGAAAATTCTAATGCAAAGGTTGAAAACAAAGAGGAAGACTCAATCACTGGAAACTATGGTCTTGATGATAGAAATGGTGCTGGAGATCACATGATAGAATTTTGCAAGACCAATGACTTCATTGCAAATATCTATTTTAAACAACATGAAAATTGACTAGGCACATGGATCTCACTAGATGAAATACACAGAAATCAAATTGGCTACATCTGTGGAAAGAGATGGTGGAACAGCTCCAGATCATCAGCTAAAACTAAGCTAAGGGCAGATTGTGGAACAAATCACCAATTAATTGCTCATATGCAAGTTCAGGCTGAAGCTGAAGAAAATGAAAATGAGTCTGTGAGAGCTAAAATATGGCCATGAATATATCCTACCTGAATTTAGAGATCATCTCAAGAACAGATTTGATGCCTTATACACTAATGACCAAAACCAAAAGACTTGTGGGATGAAATCAAGAAAATCATATAGGATGAAAGCAAACAGTAATTAAGTACACAAGCAAGAAGAAAAAGACCAAAATGGATGTTAGAAGAGATTGTGAAAATTGTAATCCAGTGTAGAGATGCTAAAGCAAATGGAAGAAATGAGGAGGTAAAAGAGTTGAATATAAAATTTCAAAGGTCAGCTCAAGAAGAAAAAGTCAAATATTATAATGAAATGTGCAAAGACCTGAATTTAGAAAACCAAAGGGAAGAACATGCTAAGAATTCCTCAAGCTGAGGGAACTGAAGAAAAAAATTCAAACCTCGTCTTACAATATTGAAGGATTCAATGCTTAGCGTAATGGTTACGAATCGGGCTGCGAACTTCAGGAACAGCAGCTCGAAACTACCACCTGTTTCGCAGGAGGAAGATGAAGCTTTCTGCTCCCGTAAAGATTTATAGCCTCGGAAACCTTGTACAGGGTCGCTATGAGTCAGAACCGACTCAACGGCACATAACAACAACAACAACATGGTTAATTGGAATCCTGGTGTAGCGCTGTGGGTTAATGCGCCAGACTGCAAAGCCGTTTGAACTGCAAGGTCTGCGGTTCAGGCTCACCAGCTGCTCCTTGGAAACCCTATGCAGGGTCACTATGGGTCAGAACCGACCCGATGGCATTTCACAACAACAACAACTGGTTAATTATTGAGTATGCAGAAAGCATCAAAAGAAGATGGCAGGAATACACAGAGTCCCTGTCCTAAAAAGAAATGGTGGATGTTCAACATTTCAAGAGGTCATCAAGAGCCAATGGTACTGTAAGAAGAAGTGCAACATGCACTGAAGGCAATGGCAAAGAACATGTCTTTGAGAATTGATGGAACACAAATTGAAATGTTTCAATAAACTAGAAGGCACTGTAAGCACTCACTCATCTATGCCAAGAAATTTGGAAGAAAGATATGTGGACAATTGACTAGAAGATATTCATATTTATGCCCATTTCAAAGAGAGGTGACCCAATGGAATGTGTAAATCATTGGACAATATCATTAATATCATATGCAAGTAAAATTTTGCTAAAAATATTTAAAAATGGCTGAACAGTACATTGACAGAGAACTGCCAGAGGTTCAAGCCAGAGTCAGAAGAAGAGGTAGAATGAAAGATACCATTGCTGACATTAGAAGGATCTTGGCTGAAAGCTGAGTATATCAGAAAGATGTTCACCTGTGCTTTATTGATATCACAAATGCTTTTGATTGTGTGGATCATGAGAAGCTATGGATAGCATTCAGAGAGTGAGTGTTACAGAACACTTAATTGTTCTCATGAGGAACCTGTACATAGACCAAGAATCAATTGTTCAAACTGAACAAGAGAACACTGAATGGTTTAAAATTATGGAAGGTGTGCACCAGGGTTGAGTAGACAAAGTTAAATATTATAATGAAATGTGCAAAGACCTGGAATTACGAAACTGACAAGGAAGAACACTGTCAGTATTTCTCAAGCTAAAAGAAAATGTTCAAACCTCAAGTTTCAGTATTGAAGGATTCTATGGACAAAATATTGAATGACACAGAAAGTATCAAAGAAAAATGGAAGGTATACACAGAGTTACTTTGCCAAAAGGGATTGGTTGATGTTTAACCATTTCAGGAGCTAGCATATCTGATTAAGAACTGATGGCACTTAAGGAAGAAGTCTAAAGTGCCATGAAGGTATTGGTGAAAAATGAGGTTCTGGGAATTGATGGACTACCAGTTGAGATGATTTAATAAATTGATGTAACACTAGCAGTACTCACTAGTGTTTGGCAAGAAATTTCAAAGACAGCTACCTGGCCAATCAACTAAAAATTTAATTGATGCCCATTCCAAATAAATGATTGAACAATGTCTTCATATCACATGTAAGTAAATATTTGCTGAAAAGAATTCAAAAGTGGTTGTAACAGCACATCAACAGGGAACAGCCAGAAATTCAAGCCAGATTCTGATCAGGACATTGAACCAGGAATACCGTTGCTAATGTTAGATGGATCTTGGCTTAAAGCAAAATACCAGAAAGATGTATATTTGTGTTTCATTCACTATGCAAAGGCTTTGGCTGTGTAGATCATAACAAATTATGGATAGCATTAATAGGAATGGGAATTCCAGAACAGTTTCTTGTGCTCATGTGAAACCTATACATAGAACAGGAGGTAGTCATTCAAAAAGAACAATGGGATGCTGAGTTGTTTAAAATGAGGAAAGGTGTGTGTCAGAATTGTATCCTTTCTCTATACTTACTAATCTCTATGCTGAGAAAATTATGGGGAATTGTTTTACTTAAGTTTTCATCATCGGATTCTTTTACCTATCAAGTTCTTTAATGCATTTAAAATATGATTCAGTTTTCAGAAAATTGATTTACAAATAGCTTTCTCAGCAATAAATCTACTGTTTGAAATATATGATAGCAACATATGGGAGTATGATAAATTAATTAAGAACAGGAAACATAAACCTTTAATCAATAGAAATAATAAATAAAATCTACTTCAAACTAATATTCTGCCCAGGTAAGTGATTGAACAGGGATAGATAAAAATGGATGTGGGTGTATTTAAGGTGTGGGAGGAAAGAAATATGAAGAAAAGATAATTAAAAGGAGAGAGAGGTAAGGAGTGGGGAAAAAAGTGTGAGAAGGAGGGAAAAGTGAGAGTAAAGATGGGGGTCACTGGCACAGAGGTAGGCAGAGCTGAGGCAGAGAAAAAGAGTGATGAAAGGAGAGACAGAAACCTGGTATTAAGAGTGTGTCCCATTGTTAGGCAAAGCCTCATATTTGTAGTGTCACCTTGGGACTAATGGAAGATTGAAGAGATTAAATAATTCTTTCAGTAATTCATCCATGACAGACATTCAAGGCACATAAACTTAATATTGGTACCTGGTTGTAGGTGTGACGATACAGTGGTGAACACGAGAATAAAGTTAGGTTTGGGGTTTGGTGATGAGAGTGCTCTCTAGTTCCTCTACTTCTTTAGATCCAGAAGTGGGATTTGGGTCCACACTGGTGGTAGGGTGCATCATCATTGACTAGCTCTCATATGTTATAGGTCTTCCCTGGATTTACCATCAAGTTAATTTTAAACCTTTGAAATACATGAATTTATTCTCTAGGACTGGATCATCCATTGGTAGTATAACAATTAATCCAGAAAACAAAACAAAACAAAACAAAAAAACACCTTGTGCTACAGTGAACCTTGAATAGTCACTCAAGTCAAATATTGCTTTTGTTTCTGGCCAAGACTTACAAATGTATGTGTGTGTTCTCATGCATGCATACATGTGTGTGCATAGAATGTGCCCTTGAGGACATTCCTTTTTGTGGCCACTCTTCCTATGTTTCCTTTCCCCATTAACAGACTGCTGAGAACATCCATTTTTTATTCTTAGGTTTTAAGAATTGTCATAAAAATCTGTACTGCACAACATTTGTCAATTCAACATGTCTATGTAGGCAATTCAATGACACCAATTGCATTAATCATGGGATGTAGCCATCATCGACTTACTTTTGTTTAACCTCCCATTCATGGACAGTTGGGTTGGTTTTGATAGAGATACCAAATGAATGGGTTCATGCTAGGGTTTGATCCAAGTGGTTAGGACTTGGTCAGACATGGGAGTTTTACAATGTAGACATAAGTAGATGGAGTCAAGATGAAATTTTATTGAAGAAAGAGGATTAACTGAAAAGATCAGATAAGCCATTGAGTCCAAAGAAAGATGGTAAAGCTAGAAAAAAGACTTGAGGTTAGGAAGGAACCCAGGAACTACAAAACTACAGAGGCAGGGCTGAAGGTGGAACAAAATGAGGATGAGAGAGTTCTTTTTGGTGAGTTGGGGTTGAAAGTCTTGAGACTTGGACTTTCCTCTAAATGATTCTGGTTGTTGACCTGCTTAGATGCAAATATATAGTCAGGTACAGATTATTTCAGTTTGTTGTGGGGAAATCTCAGCATAGTAAAACAATATATGTATTGCCATTATGCTGAACAAGCAAAGTTGAAGGGGCTTTGTAAGGTTATTATATTAAGGCCCTAATTTGTTGACTTTAATCAGAAGGAAGATTTTTTTTCTTCTGTTGTTGTTAGTTGCTGTCAAGTTCATTCTGACTCACAGTGACCCCATGCACAACAGAATAAAACACTGTCCATTCCTACGCCATCCTCACCATTGTTGTCATGTTTGAGTACATTGTTACTGCCACTGTGTCAGTCCATCTAGTTGAGGGCCTTATTCTATTTTGCTGACCCTCCACTTTATCAAGCATGTTTTTTTACAGGGACTGGTCCTTCCTGATAACATGTCCAAATTTTGAGAGATGAAAATCTCTCCACCCTTGCTTCTAAGAAGCATGCTGGATAATAATCTGCTGGCTTTAAATTAATATGATGGTAGATTTTTCTATCTGGACCTTGTCTAATTAGGCTATTTCATTAAAAGAGAGTCTAGAAGTCAGGGATGCTCTCTCCTGTTGGTCTTAAAGAAGTAATCTTAAAGAAACTTTGTTCCCTGAGCGACCACACTATGAAGCTAGAATGTTCCTGTCTTCTTTGTTAAAAACCAGGGCAGTTTCCATGGCCTTTTTGTCACTCACAGATAATGCAGTCCTCTGGTCATTCTAGCCACCATTCCCCTCAGCACCTCCCACCCCCTCATCACAATTTAAAGTAATATTAAAAACTTCAATACTTATGTAATGTTAACATTTCTTTGTTTCCTCAGTTAGGTGCTCTGGCAGGCTGA
>NW_006408579.1:4105532-4107537 GCF_000296735.1 Chrysochloris asiatica
AGAGGAAGACCCCCAACGAGATAGACTGGCCTAGTGGCAGCATCAGTGGATTCAAGAGTGGCAACAGTAGTGAAGTTGGCCCAGAATTGGTCAGTGTTTCGTTCTGCTATGCATAAGGTTGTTATGAGTTGGTACTGACTTGATGGCACCTAACAACAACAACAACAATGACTTCTTCATTCCAAATACATTTTTTAAAACAACATAAAAGATAATTATACACATGGACTTCACCATATAGCATACACAGAATTCAAATTGACTACAACTGTGGAAAGAGATGGTCAAAAACTCTTTATCACCCAGCATCATTTATATCATGGAGGCCGTATTTTCGACCTATCTTTCCTCTTTGTTTCCAATTTTTGCATTCCAATCACTAGTAATTATCAGTACATAGTATTGGCATATTAGATCCATTTCACACTGAAGAAGTTGGTAGAATTCTTCCATTTCTTCATCACTGAAATGTCCTTTTTGATCATGTATGTGATGCCATTCCTTTTCAATTTATTATTCTTTACATCGTAAACCATGTGATTGTCAGATTCATAATTGGCAATCCCAATCCAATTCAGCTGACTAATGCCTAGGATATGTATGCTTACACATTCCATTTCATTTTTGATAACTTCCAATTTTCTAGATTCATACTTTGTTCATTCCATCTTCCAATTATTAATAGATGTTTACAGCTTTTTCCTCATTTTGAGTTGTGCCCCATCAGCAAATGGAAGGTCCAGAAAATGTAACTCCATATGTGTCCTCATGGCAATTCTACTTTGAGAAGGCAGCTATTTGTGTTGCTTTCTCAAAGTAGAATATTACTTTCTCAAAGTAGAAACACAACTAGTTTTGTTTCAGTATTTTTCATAAGGTTTTCAGTGGCTACACATACAGAAGCAGTCTGCCTCTCCTTCTTCAATATTGCAAGTTGAGACCTGAATTTGTTCTTCAGTTCTTTCAACTTGAGGAATGCTGAGATTTTTCTATCCTTTCAGTTTTCTAACTCCAGGTCTTTGCATATTTCAGTATAATAAATTACTTTGTTTTCTTGAGCTGCTCTTTGAAATTTTCTGTCCAGCTCTTTTACTTTAGCATTTCTTTCTATCACTTTAGCCTTTTCAACTTCAAGATTATGTTTCAGAATCTTTTATGGCATTCATTTTATTCATTTTGTCTTTTCTTTCTTTCCTGATTTTTTTTTTTTTTTTTGAATCTCCTTTTGCTTTCTTCATGTATGATGTACTTGATGTTATCCCACAACTCCTGTAATCTTTGGTCAGATCTGTTCTTGAGATGGTCTCTAAATACAGGTAGAGTATACTAAAGGTCATATTTTGAGTCTCATGGAGTTCTTTATATTTTCTTCAGCTTCAGTCTGAACTTGGTAAACAGGCAAAGTCATAAAGACAAAAATCAAGATGGTGAACTACACACAAGAGCTATTCTATCATCTTGCCCTTTGGTAATTTAAGAAACATCTTTTGTAAGTAGCAGGGATCTACTTGAAATTATAAGTGAACTACTTACATATATAGTGTTCTCCCTCAAGTCTGCACCTCAAACTCCTGATTTCTTCTATCAGAATGCTATTTACATCTTTGTCTTACTAAAAAAAACATCTATTTTCCAAGAAGGTACAGTTTAAGTCTCTTCTCCTCATTGAAACTTTATTGAATTTTCTTCTACAACTCATACTTCAGTGAAGTTGATGACTCAACAGTTAAACATTTGTTGTGCACTTGAGGTATGTGAGGCCTTGTGCTAGGCAATGGTATAAAATATTAAACAAACTAAACCCAGAGTCTACTCATTGGAACTCAGCCCACTTTGTGCCACTGCTGTGTCTTAAAGAAAAAAAAAAAAAAGTCAACATTTTACTATTGTAACACCTGCACTTTACTCTCTCTCTCTCTCTCTCTATTCATGTATGTACCCTGTTGGACTGTGGGTCCCTGAGGGAAAAGAATTATGTTTTAATAAAATTTTCATCTTGTTACCT
>NW_006408579.1:4107637-4115333 GCF_000296735.1 Chrysochloris asiatica
TTTCTAATCTTGGTTCTAACCTCCAAAGAGTTGGTGTGGTAGGAGGAATGGTGTATTCATTTTCTATTGCTGCATAAGGAAGTGCCACAAATATAACAGCTTAAAACCATTTACTATCTCACAATTCCTGTGAGTAGGCAGTCTTGGTCTAGCATCCTTGCCTAGCTGGGTCCTCTGTTCAACAGCTTTACAAGATTGTGATGAAGGCATCAACTGGGACTGTGATCTCATTTGAAGTTTGGGATTCTCTTAGAATTTTACATGATTGTGGGCAGAATTCCTTTCCTTGCATCTACTGAATTCATTAAGACTTGCTTCTTTAAGGCCAACAGGCGAGAGTGTCTCTGACCTCTAGATCCTCATTTAAAGAGCTTACCTGATTGACCAGACCCAAACAGAAAAATCTTTATTCAGATTAATTTAAAGTCAACAGATTAGGACCATAATTACATTTATAAAATCGCTTCACTTTTGTTATATTCTATTGCAAGTCACAGGCTTTGTTTCCATTTAAGGAGATTACATGAAGATGTGGATACTAAGTGTAAGGAATCGTAGGGGACATCTTAGAAATTTGCTTACCAAAGAGAGGATAAATTTTCTTACTTGACAAATACTGTTGGGAGCTGGCATCAGACTTTCTTTGTTTGACTTCTCCTCTTGGGTTATACTGATAGGTTCTTAGGAAGTGCTCCCAGTTCCCCTTCTTGTCCCCTCACTATCACTGGGGTTTTTCCATCTGAGCTTTTCTTGGGAAAGTGAATGTGTCTAATATTTCAGTTGTAGTTTACTATTCTGCTCCGTCCTCTGGTCTGAAGCTGTTCATCTACAGCCTCTCTTGGATAAGGCCACTTACTCCTTAGGGGGCGCTCTTATTCAGGATCTATGTGGATTATCTTCATCACTAAGTATTTCAAGTCCTCTTCCCTTCCAGCAGAATGGTTGTGGCATCTGAACATCACATGTTGATGATGAATCCTTGTCCAAGCCTGATGCTGTATTTTTCTTCACATAGTTCAATTTCAGGAATTATTTGTTTAGGAAACAGATTAAGTAAAATGAAAGGACACCACACTGCCATATACCTATTCTAATCTTGAACAGTTAGATCAGAATCTTGAATCTTGAACGATTCGAATGATTGCTTCATGATCTATGTACAGGTCTTGCATGAGTACAGTTAAGGATTCTAGAGTTCGCACTCTGAAATATACTCAGGTTCATGGGAGTAAGAGATTAGGATTGGTGGTCTGTCAAAAAAAAGAAAGCCATGCAGAACCCACAAAACCATCACATTGCAGATCAAGCAGTAGAAAGAAGATGTGTAGAAGGACACAGCTATTGTCAGGCAAGACCCAGTGAAGTGATGCAGGGTTAGAAAAATAGTCTGGAAGCAGGGATCTGCAGGGATAGTAAGGCCAGACAAACAGCAGATGGCACACAAAAAAAATCCCTAAACAGCATTATAACTCTAGGATTACAAATAGATTATCTAACGCAGTACGAATTTTCATGCCTGGTCATATATCATATGTCATTAAATCACTGGTGTTAAAAAAATAATATTCTAAGAATCAAGGTCCACTGGATCATTGTTTAATTGAATTTGAACTTTCTTCATTTCATTAGGTCATATTCAGCTACCATAGTTTCTTACATATTATGTTGTTTTCTTGTATCTCTAATTATGCTGGTATAATTTTTTTAAAATTATTATTTCACATGGGCCATTGTGGGTGATAAAATTTCCCAATCCATATATGACAAAAATGCCTTCATTTTGCCCATACATTTGATTGATTGTTTGAATATGTATAGAGTTCCAGTCTTAAAAGAATTTCCCTTAAACTTTAAGGATATTATTTGATTATGTTCTAAGAACCATAGTTGTTGGTAAGAAAAAATATGATACTTTCTTTCATTGTTGTTGTTATGTGCCGTGGAGTCGGTTCCAACTCATAGCGACCCTGTACAGGGTTTCCGAGGCTATAAATCTTTACGGGAGCAGAAAGCCTCATCTATCTCCCGCAGAACAGCTGGTAGTTTCGAACTGCTGACCTTGTGGTTCGCAACCCTATTTGTAACCACTACACTACCAGAGCTCCTTTCTTTCATTAAATGTGCTATTTTTTAAAAAGAACCTAGAAAAGGGCTTAAGTGCTATATTCCAATAAACAACATTCTTATCAATGGAGAAAAGATTGAAGTCAAGGACTTCATTCTTCTTGGATCAACTATCAACACTCGTGGAAGCAACAGTCAAGAGATCAGATGACGTATTGCATTGGGCAAATCTGCTGCACAGAAACTTTTTAAAGTATTGAAGAGCAGAGATGTCAGCTTGAGGACTAAGGTGCGCCTGACCCAAGCCATGGTATTTTCAATAACCTCATATGGATGCGAAAGCTGGACAGTGAATAAGGAAGATCATAGAAGAATTGATGCCTTTGAGTTGTGGTGTTGGAGGAGAATACTGAAAGTGCCATGGACTGCCAAAAGAACCAATAGATCTGTTTTGGAAGAAGTGCAGCCAGAGTGCTCCTTGGAGGCCAAGATGGCTAAGCTTCGTCTCTCATACTTTGGACATATTGTCCGGAGGAAACAGTCACTGGAGAAGGATGTCATGCTGGGTAAGGTGGAGGGTCAGAAAAAAAGAGGAAGACCCCTAACGAGATGGATTGGCCAGGTGGCATCATTGATGGACTCAAGTGTGGCATTGGTAGTGAGGTTGGCCCAGGATAGGACATTGTTTCGTTCTGCTGTGCATGGGGTCGCTATGAGTCGGTTTCGACTCGATGGCACCTGACAACAACAAGTGCTATATTGTTGTTGTGAAATGTGTCGAGTCGGTTCCGACCCATAGCAACCCTGTATAGGGTTTCTGAGGAGCAGCTGGTGAGCTTGAACCGCCAACCTTGCAGTTCAAAAGGCTTTGAAGTGCTATATAAGTGGTTGATAACTGAACAAAACACCTGAAATGCTGTCTGATTCTTCTTTTGTAGGTGATTATTTTCTCTTATATGTTATTTTTCCTTTGTGCTTGGAATTCTGAAATTTCAGCAAGCTGTATTGCTAATCTGTTTGGCACTTGGTAGAAATATTGAATGTGAAGGGTCTTGCCTGTCTTAAATATTGGGAAATGATATTACATTTTATTTTATTTACCTTCATCCATTATTTGCACTTCTGGAGCTTTTATTAAATAGATGTTGGACATCTTGACCTTATTATTCATATCACTTAGCTTTCTCTTCCATTATCCATTTCTTGGCCCTTTTGCTTCATCTTTTAGATCAACGGTCTATCTTGTTTTATAAAATTGAAAACCTTTCTGATATCTCAAAGCATACTAATTGGATTTTTTAAAATGTTGATTATGAGTTCCCTGTAATATCTGTATCTTATAAAGTCACTTATTTGGTTTAGTCACTGTGGAGCTTCCCAGTTTCTATAGTGAATACTGGTTTTTAATTAATATATAAGAATGAAGGGCTAGATGAAATTAGTACACATTTCCTCTGTGGTTATGCTGGTGTCTTTGCTCAGAGGACAGGATGTCTGTGAACTGTGTGAGTGGCAGGCCATGAGCAGGGCCCCTTAGGTCACCTTGATTCTGCAGCTGCCACAGTGGCTGAAGTGAGAAGGGGATTGCTCCAGAGGAAGACATTCTGAATGACTGGTATGTTCTTTTCTTTCTCTTCCTCCTCCTTTTTCTTTCCATGCAGGTCTGAAGTGTAGTCTAGCAACAAATGAAACTTTGTTCTCCTTTTTGTCACCTATTACCTATTTGCCCACCTATTACCCTATCCAGATAATTGCTCATTCTTGTCAAGGTCACAAAGCTTCATCCCAGCAGATAATGTTCTATCACTTGAGTTTTGCATACCTGGCAGAGGTATCAGCACTTTCCTGGCTCAGTTGATC
Source organism: Chrysochloris asiatica (assembly GCF_000296735.1). Lineage (NCBI taxonomy): Eukaryota > Metazoa > Chordata > Mammalia > Afrosoricida > Chrysochloridae > Chrysochloris > Chrysochloris asiatica. Next base: position 4,111,562 of record NW_006408579.1, read on the forward strand.
TACAAAGCCTCCTTCAATGAACACCTTCAATTGCCTTGGTGCCTATTACTATCTCTGTTTTTTGTGTTTGTTTTTTTCTTTTCTTGACACCAAGTTTCTTGCCTTATCTTTAGGTTCCCCTGAAAGCGATATATTTTTCTTCTAGTGTTTTGTGTTTTGGGTGTTGGAGTCCCTCCCACCCCACTTTTCTTCTGTCTTCCAGGATTTTCTTCAACTCCCCTGATGTTGTCCTGATTGTTCCTTTCTCATCACTGTTGTGATTTCATTCTGTAAGCGATTTAGTTCAGTCATTTCCCCTGGACCTTGGGTTGTAAAAAAGGTAATTGAGTATGTTTGTTCAGCCTTCTTGAACTGGAAGCTTCCTACGTTAATAGAAAAATCATGATGGGAGCCACATTCTGATTGCTGTCCCCTCACTTGACCACACTTATGGGAAACAAAGCTCCTTGGACTCTTAGGCTTAATGGAGGTACCACCTGGTGACAAAAATCTAATTATGGTCAGTGAAGGGTTTATGAGAAACAGGGAACTTTCATTAATAGTAGCTTTGCAAACCCAACTGTCTACGCAAGGTAAGCTGACATCCTTACCATTCACTGTCACTGTCAGCATCCTTACCTTTCTAGCAAGTGCATTTACCACTCATTCTTAACTGCAGCTGCCCTAGGAGTATTAGTGGAGGCCTTGGAGGTTAATGACCTTCTTGCTGTAAGGTCAAGGGTGGCTGATAAATACCTGAGGTGAATGCATTCTTTATTGGGCATTTTGAAATGCCTGGTAGTGTAGTGGTTACGAATCGGGCTGCGAACCTTAAGGTCAGCGGTTTGAAACTACCAGCCGCTCCGTGGGAGAAAGATGAGGCTTTCTACTCCCATAAAGATTTACACCCTCAGAAACCCTGTACAGGGTCGCTATGGGTCGGAACTGACTCGACGGCACTTAACAACAACAACAACCATCCTCATGATTGAGAATAGCACATGCCTCCCCACTTAACATATTCAGCTTGTGGATGATGGGGAAAGGGATGCTCTTAAGATTCAGATGAATTGTAACATAGTAAACACTCTTTCTGAAAACCTTTTGATTACCAACTTGTGCTTGGAGCTATCCCTGAAAAAAAAAAAAAATCCAATTTGGTGTATTTTATGATTTTATTATAGTGCTATTTATTCTTCTTCCCAGATAGCTAAAGCCAGTGTTAAATAATGCAGGCTTTGTAGCTCTGAAGTTCCAATACAGACTGGGTCTGTGTGCTCTGCTTTCAGAGGACTGGAAGGTGGGTGAGGGGAAGGCAGCTGTGTGGGCTGACGTACAGTCCTTGCTATGCTGCACAGTGCATGGCTGACAGGGATGGCAGGAAAAAACTGGCCTGGGAGTTAGAACACCTGGGTCTTCTGATACAATTCTGAGGCTGTAATAGTCTTGTGTCCTGGGCAAGTTGCTGACCTCCACCTCTGGGCCCCAGTTTCCTACTTATAAAATATTTAGGATTTACTACCATCTCTTAAGGCTACTTCATGCTGGATGATCGTCATGGTTTTTTTGGAATATTCTGAGACTTCCAATGACAGTGCTTTTGCTCACATAACAAGCATGTCTATAAGCAAAAAAAAAAAAAAAATAAAGGCAAATAAGTAGAACTAGAATGCAATGTTAGTCTACTCACATGACAGCATTTCCAATGTGATAGGTGTAGTTAGCCTGAGAAAGAGGGAAATTATATCCTTTAATGGTAAATGATTTAAGTGAGGTTTGCGATCATAACAGGATTTCAACTAAAGACCCTTTTATGGAAAATGACTCATGAATGCCATTATTCCTGAAGAAAAAAGTATGTTTTTTTAGAAACAGATATAAATATTTAGTAGAGAGTTCTTACTTTGGAGCTGCTAATCATTCTTTGATTAGTTTTAGAGTTTTGTTAACAAAACATACACCAGTGATCCTGTGTACGAATTGCATTTTTTGTTTTTTTCTACATTAGGAGCTGCTTGATTAGGTTGGCTCTAGAAATAAGATTCATTTCTTGAAATCCCATATTTTTGTTTGTGTGTTTCTTAGTTACAAACCAGTGAGAAACGCTGTGAATAGTTGCACATTTCAGGTGTAAGGTGGGGTTCGTGAACCCCAGTGGGCATCAGGATCACCTGGAAGTATTTAAAACAGTAGTCCTCAATGGGTTTTAACTTCTGAGGTCTGAATCCCAACCCTGGAAGTTCTGATTCATGTGGCCTCAGATGTGAATTGGACAGCAGATATTTAAAATACTCCCCAAGTGGTGCTGATGTTCAGCAAAAGATTTTCAAACCCCAGTCTGGAAATTTTTATTTAGGTTGTCTGGAATTGGACTGGGAATCTGCATTAAAAATATTCCCCCAGTTATAGCTGATAATCACTGTTGTTTGAAAACTCTTGGTGTAAAGGAAACCAGCTGAGTTTGGACCCTGATTTTGCTTTTCTTTCCTGTTCTACTGCTTAGCACCTGGCAATGTAGTATCTTGGGCAAGTCCATCCATCTCTCTTAGCTGTTCCTATATCTGTACACTGGGAATAATATGGTTGTTATTGACTTTATGGGCACACAGTTGAGCTAAGTGTCATGGTTACTACAACTTTGGCATCTAATTGATGGAGTGTGAATCCCAGCTTCTCCACTGAATACTATGCATCACTGATTATTGAAGGAGCCCTGGTAGTGTAGTGGATTATGAGCTGGACTGCTAACTGCAAGGTCAGTAGTTTGGAGCTACTAGTTCTCCGTAGGAGAAAGATGAGGCTTTCTGTTCCCATAAAGATCTACAAGCCTGGAAACCTTGAGGGTTTCCTCATACAGGGTTGCTATGAGTCGGAACCAACTGGGTTGCACAGCACTGACTGTGCTTCTCAAACTTCAATGTGCACATGAATCATTCAAGGATCTTGTTAAAGTATAAACTCTGATTCAATAGATCTAGGGTGGGACCTGGAATTCTTCATTTCTATCAAGTCCCCAGTTCATACTGATGCTGGAGACAAGGAGGGCTACAAATTTTGCAGGGTCCTGTGCAAAATAAAACTTTGGAACCACTTGTTCAAAAGCAAAAAGAACGTGTTGTTAAAGCCCTAAAATATTAAACTTTTTCCTTTCTTCCATGGTTTTGTGTTTGCCACTATTTGTTATTTAATGGTTTACTAAGTAAAGACAAATTAAAGTTTAAAATTATTACCATGAATCATTTATATTGTGCAATGTCAGTTTTGAGTGCCGAATATTAACTTGTGTGTGGAATCAGTGGATTCATATTTTGTAGCTTATACATTCACATGCATTTTGTTCTTACTGGAACAGTCTTTTTACGAGAACAGTAGACTGATGCACAAATATGTATTTTTAAAAGTTTTTATTGTTAATTGGGTGAACATGGGAGAACAACAGCTTTACATTCATCATATCAAATTTTTTTGTTTCATTTCAATGATTATAATCTCCTCCATGCATCATAATTCAACAGCATTTGCTTCCATTCCCTCTGTTTTGTTTTGTTTTTTTTTTTTTTTTTTTTGGTTGGGGGGCAGGGGATGTACACCGAAGCACTCAGGAATATACAATCATTTGAACAACCAAAGGGCACACCCTGCCCCCTTGGCCGCCAGCACACATGCCCTCTCCCTCCGTGAGTCTAGAATCTTCAGCTACTCCGTCTCTCCATGTCATCATCTCTGCCTCCGTCTCTGGGTAGGGTCCCACATTCCGCTCCCAATCTTCTCCCTTGATGGTCCCAGGGTCCTC
>NW_006408579.1:4115433-4128809 GCF_000296735.1 Chrysochloris asiatica
CACTCCATCTCTCCACGTCATCATCTCTGTCTCCATCTCTGGTGTCACTGTTTCTCTGGATGGTGTTCCACACTCCACTTTTCTCCCTTGATGGTCCTCCGCTCCTGGATTGTAAGATCGACCACTCCCCTCCTTTTGTTGCAAAACATCTACCTTTACATTTGCAACACTCACAGTCTTCCTGATACCAGTTATTCACTATTGAACCACAAGAGTCTTATTCCCATCTCCTTTTACCAGCTCCATCCAGATAGGTTGGAAACCACTCAGTGAAAATTCTACCGTTGGAACTAGGCTCCTTCTTGAAAGCTTATAAGCCAGTCACTTTGTGCCTTTGTAGCACCACCACCCCCCCTTTCCCATTTTGGGTAGCCAATGTCTAAGTTGCCCATCCCTGTCAAACCTGATGCACAAATATTTTCATTTTACTTCTACAGCCCTCTCAGTCTTCAGATTACTGAGTAAAGAAGGACTGGAAGGAAAAGAAACTATGGGTTGCCCTCTCTTCCATTGTCCTTTTATGTCATCATTTTCAGCACGCCTCATTGACTAACCTGGAAAAGTAGCATGAGTAAGAAAGGATATAAACGAGTTCCTTAGTAATTTGTGTTTCTTAGAATGCTATTGCCTTCTTTGTGTGTTCAAAGCATGATCTGGTTTGAAAGGAAAGTGTGACTTCTTGGGGCTGCCAGTGCTTCTGCTTTCTCATCCATAGACATAGCATTCTTACTTTGTACTTGATTTGACTTTTGATTAACTCACAAGTTTCCTGGGTCCACTAAAATTCTGTGCTCATGTGCATCATAAGTATGCTATGTGACTGGGGCTTCAAAGAACTGTCTATATGCATATTGTACATGTTTCCTCTGCTTGTATGAGTGTTCTATGTCCTATTAGATTTCACTTCCAAAACACAAACTCAAGACCAACAGGAAAAAATACAAAACAATATAGACAGTCAGACTGATTACTATAAGAACAAGCAAGCTGCTCGCCCAGGAGACATCAAGGCAAGCGGTCAGGTCCCTTCAGGGCAAACCCCTTCCAAGACTAAGACTCAATGGGAATACATGCTCTGATTGGTGACCACGTTCATCATCAATAAGGGGAAGTGAGGGAAAAACAACAATGAAGCTGCAACTAAGCCCTACAATGTTCAGTAGACTCCTGTGAACCCAGGTGGAGACCTGGTTGGCCAACAGTGTGGCAAGCCCTGGGGACTTTTGGGCCCAGAGTCAGTGACATAACCACAGAGGACTAGAGTGAAGAGTGAAGTATCCAACTGATAAGAGAGGGCATATACACAAGAACACCCACACTTGCAGATAATACCCACATGACCTGGCTTCAATGACTGGATGATCAGACCTCAACTAGAAGAAGAAAGAAGAGGAGAAAAAGAGTAATCTGATACAATGTGATGAACTTGACCTACACCTATGGATGCAGTAGCTCAAAAGAGGGAACAAATCTTTACAGTGAGGATCATTCCCACCCCCTCCATACACAGAGTAGACAGGGATGGGCCACTTGGACATTGGCTACCCAAAATGGGGCGCTTCAAAGGCAAGAAGTGACTGGCTTACAAGCTTTCAAGAGGGAGCCTAGATCCAGAGGACGCGGAGGAAGGTAGAATCTCCTTCTAGTCTATCCAATCCTTCTACCTTGGAGTAGTATCCAATCTGTCTGCGCAGGGATGATGAAAGGAGATGCGGATAGATCTCTTGTGATACAATAGTGAATAATTGTTGTCAGGACTGATTGTGAGGGTTGGAAATGTAAAGGTAGACATTTTGTAGCAAAAGGAGAGGAGTGATTGACTTTGCAATGTAGGAGCTGAGGTCCCTGGGACCCTCAAGGGAGAAGAGCAGAGAGCGGGACCCTATCCAGAGAAGCAGTGATGCCAGAGATGGAGGCAGAGACGATGACGTGCAGACATGGAGCGGCTGGGAACACTAGACCCAGAGAGGGAGAGGGGCTGTGTGCTGACGACCAGGGGGCAGATTTGCAGGGTATACCCTTTGGTTGGTTGATGATGCATGGAGGGGATTGCAACCCTCCATGAAACAATATATGATAGGACGAATGTAAAGCTAATGTTCTCTCATGTAAACTATCACATAATTCACAATAAAACATTAAAAACAACAACAACACAAAAAGACCACAAACTCAAAAATTAAATTATTACAAATTTCAAGATAGTAACCAAACCCAATTTTTCTGACAGTGAGTGGATTATGACTCATAGCAACTCTCTTTCTGGGAGCAGGCAGCCTTATCTTTCTACCATGGAGCAGCTGATGGATTTGAACTGCAACTTTGTTGTTATCAGCCCAATGAATAACCCACAGCGCCACCAGGAGAGCAAAAGCAGAGCATTAATCCAAGTGTGGCCCTTATAAGTGCAGAGTCCTATGTGACTGCAAAGATTGCATGGCCTTGAAGCTAGAAGGGAGTTGTTGTCATTGTTAAGTGCTGCTGAGTCAGTTCTTATACATAGCGACCCTGTATAGGATTTTGAGGAACGGCTGGTGAGCTTGAACTACCGACCTTGTGGTTCAAACTGACTTTGCAGTCCAGCGCATTAATACACAGAGATGGGGACACTTGGTGAGATGGATTGGCACAATAGCCACAACAATGCACTCAAACATGCAGGCAATTCGGAGGATGACACAGGACTGGGGAACATCTCATTCTGCTGTTCATGAGACCACCATGAGCTATAGTCAATTCAATGGCATCTAGCTATCTATTTTATAGAAATGATACAGAGAATAGATCCAAGTGTCTCCATCTCCCTTGCTGGCACTCTGCCTTGATAGCCTTCTCCAGTGATTGATCTATCAATCTGATATGTCCAAAGCAGGTATATTAGACAAGGTTCTGTCTTTATTAGCTAATTTTCCTAAGTAGCTTTTCTAACCTTTCATCATGTGTGTGTCATTGTCTGAAGCGCTGCTGAAACCTGACCACCTGCTGGTACTTGAAACACTGGTGGGAGATCTCCCAGCATCACAGTAACACACAATCCACCACAGTACAAGAAATGGACAGACAGTGGTAATGCTATAAAACGGGGATAGTCAGAGAGCACTTATCTCAAAGACAGATATTAGCATATAGTTCTTATTATTAAGTCTGTTCTGACTCATAACAATCCTGCATACAATTTCTGAGGAGCGGCTGGTGATTTGCTAACTTTGTAGTTATCAGTCCAGTGTTTATCCTACAGTGACACATCAGGACTCTGCAAATGTTAATTCCTTTACTTTTCTTGTTTTTTCACTTCTCCCCTGTGAAGAAATAGCAGCTCAATAGAAAATCCTTTGGGGTACTGAAAGGAGGCTGAATAACCATAGGGGGCAGTGAAAAGGACTATTTCTCTCATCTTTAACTCATCTTGTGATGAAAGAACAAGAGACCCAAGGCTAGGCTGAGTTTACAATCCAGCCCCGTGGAGAGATTTGTGGCTTGTGTGGCTACTGCGGTCACAGGCCTAGGAAATCCCAGTCTCAGGTTCTGGGGAAGGGAGTGTGGGCCAGTTTTCCATCACTGAGTGGGAAGACTGCAGCATTTGCCTGTGTTTGTCCCTTGTCTTCCTGCTGCTTTTGTTCTCTGAGCTAATTCCTGTTTGAAGAGCTGATATTTAATTCAACAGCCCCCCATGGAGCCTTGTGCCTGTGATAGAAGTTTCTAAAAATCTCTCAGTCAACAAAATGATAACAGCTGGTCTTTGAAACTCTGGGAGCTCTAGACCAGGGAGGTGCTGGGGGAGGGAGAAGTAAGGGAATGAGGCACTGAGGCTAGGGAATGCACTATTTGTTAAGGATAATGAGGCAAAAATGTGACAGAGGTTTTTATTACAAATAATAGACAGAAGTCTTCAAACAGCAGCAGAGAGTCATTAAAAAAAGAAACAGAGTTAAATAATTGTCTAATTAGCAGGCACCAAGAAGGCAAAATTTATTCCATTAGAAGAACTTCTTAAGGGAGAGTCAATAAATTCACAGCTGGGTGCTCACTTTCTCAGGAATACAAAGAATGTGGGTTTTCAGGATGCCAAGTTGTTCTTCACTCCCTTTGCCAAACTTCCTTTCTGATTAACTCAAGGTGAGCCTTGTCTCAGATAGCTGGTAGGCTCAGTTGCTTTACTCAAGCATGTCATTAAGCTTTGGCTCAAGTAGCAAGCCTTCAAGAAACCAGAAACCACAGGGACCACTACTGCTGTATTAACAATATTATCAGCTAACAGTTGTGCTGTGCTCTACAGCACATAAAGCACATTTATATACATTATTTCATTTAATTCTTGCAGCCACTCAGTAAGGGAAGCTGAGCCTGTATGAGTGAGTGTTTATTAGTGTGGGCAGCAGTGGTGTGGTGGGAACTGGACCATCTGTCCCTGCACACCTCATGGTCTGCATTAACAGGACCCTCCTATTGCTGTTACATTTCTATTCTTATTGCATTAACAAGACTTTACTGCTCTAGGGAGTTATTCCTCAGGAAGATGATGTTACAAATAATTATTATTTGGTCAGGAAAATTCTGGGAAATCCATTTATTTGAATAAAATATTATTCAAGTATCCTTGGTGAGAGTAAATACACCCATTCCAAGACACTAGATCATTTTACCAGGTTGTTCAAGACTCACTTGGAACCCAATATGCACCATTCTTAAATTATTATATCATTAACTTGCTTGGTTCATTCTAAATCAGTCCTCTACATTGAAATATCTGCATTAAACTGGACTCCTAAACTTTATAATCATTTTTCCTAGAAGATAACACAAGCAAGGGAACATTCTTCCTGACTGGCTCCAATATTTTTTAGCTTTGCGACCTTGAAAAAAATGTATTAACTTCTCTTAAACCATATGAGGTTAAGGGGTCTTGTTGGTGCACTGGTTAAATGCTTGGCAGCTAACGTAAAGGTCTGCACTTTGAATTCACTAGCTCCTCCATGGGAGAAAGTACTGGTAACTGGTGATTTCTCGCGTACAAGTTTACACCCTAGGAAAGCTCAAGGGTAGCACTACCCTGTTACATGGGATCACTATAAATCAAATTTGTTTAGAAAACACACAACAACTATAGCATTAACATTAAAATTTTCATGATTTAATACAGATAAAGGCCCTTACATACCTGGTACATAGCAAGAGCTCAATAAATACAAGGTTTTTTTTGTTTTTTTTTTTTTTAATATTACTAAAATCTGTCAAATGGACTGATTCATTTCTTGTTGTACACTTCACTAAAACAAGGCTGCCTAAGGGAAATTTAATTTCACATGCTTTTGATTTATGATAGGATTATATACCTAATTACCTCCATTTCTAAAATTCTATCAACTGTAAATTACCAATTTAAACTCAGTTAGGGGCAAACAATGGAACACTGCCACATTAAGTGTATACATTGGCTGCAAGATGCATACCAATTGCAGACATGATAAAATATAGGGGAAACAAAATCTTAAGGATGAAAGGAATTTGACGTTTTCTCCTGAAACCTTTAGAGGACATTTGTGAGACAGGGTGGTGGTTGCTGTGGGTGGCTCTCAAACCCAACACTGCTACTAAGTAATTTTGATTCCCTTTCTGGGGCAGGCCAGGTCAGCTTGAGGAAAAAGGCAATGAGCCTAAACTCCAATCAAATGTTGGAATTGCTCATGGATTTGGTCATGGGTACTGATATTTGCAGACACTTCTAATGTGATTGCTGGAGGCTAGAGCTTATATTTGGGTAAGGCTGGGCTGGGAGAGGGGCTTTCCTCTCATTCTGCTTGGCTGTGCTGGCAGAAAGTATTGATTCAACAATCATTCCTTCTCTTATAGAGGACCTTTGTTCTGTCCACACTTGCTATTCTCTTTTCCTTCATTTTATCTCATGACAAATTTATTGCCACTGCAAGTGTTTGGTAGGATACATCTTCAATACAGTGCTTCTAACAGTAAGGTCTATAAACCAGTGTCAGTATGCATACACTGTTTCCAGGCTCTGATAACATATTTGCACAAATTGAGAGTAAGTTTTTAGAAATTATATAGACATCTGGCATTGCTGTGGAATCCCACAGATGATCAGTGACCTTATCTCACTGAATAGGGTAGAAACCATGTGTACAAGTTATGTGTATGTAAATTACATGGTGATCATGTTACATACATGGACCATATACTAGTCTTCAGTGGGCTATTTATTTTTATTTTTTTTAAGGCAGCATCTTTACCACAGATTGGGAAATACTTTTATAAAAACTAATTATTATTATTTTTTAAATTAGAAGCTATACCTGACATTTCAGCAGCTACCAATCTATCAAGGCTAGGTCTTGGGACACTGATCCAAGGAACAAGAGTTCCTTGCCAAGCTAGATGAGAATGATGAATGCATTGAAATCAATGATTTCTGTATGATTCTCTATTCAAAATATGATGCTATATTCAAAACTGTCTAGATGTAGACAGACAAGAGTTGCTGTGCTGCAGTGATTTACTTGACATTGCTCTTTTAGCTATAGTCTTTGTATCTCCCACTAAATGAGTGACGGGACCATGCAAATAAGTTATATAGCAATCACATGAGGGAATTGGACAATTTTGCCCTTCTATTGGTTTAAAATGAATCATCTTGGAAGCAGGAATAGGGAATTGCACTACCATCAAGAAAGAAAAGCCAGGAGTGAAATGTCCTTTGGACTTTGAGATCCCTATACACTGAAACTCCTCAATCCAGGAGACAAAGAACAGCGCCACCAGAGGAGTGGCATCAGCAACACCAAAAGCCTGAGTCAGAGTGGTGGACTTCCCAGTCCATGAAGCAAGAAAACTGAGTGTCTTTGGGCAGGAGGCAAACTTGCAGAGTGGATTGCCTCCAGGCACTTAACAGGGGAGCTAAATTTGCTGAGCACCTCTGAGCTGAGGATATGGCAAAATGGAGTACCCTTTGGGCATTTATCAGCAGCAATAATGGAGCTTTGTAACATTGCCCAAGCAGAGCAGAGCAGAGGCCAAGGGACCATAAGACTGAGAGGCTGAGGATCAGAGAGAGGCATGCCTGTGGGTATGACTGAGAAGAGGCTGTCCTGACTAAAACATTGTAGCCTGAGCATTTCTGATCTTGAATTGTAATCTGTTAACTTCTCCAATCAACCCTGTAATTGTGAGTCTTGCCTGTGAGTTCTGTGTGGACATTGTAATGAATTATCAAACCCAGCAGAGAAGTAGAGGTTGCTGTGTGAGGAACAGTTGGTGTCTGAGTTGGTAAAGAAATTTGGAGGGCAGAAGCTTATCTGACCTCTGCTTCATAGGAATTGGCCTTGAGCTGATGTTCTGTTTGAGTCTCCTTCCTCCTGGTGAAGTCAGAAGAGGTCAGATGTACCCTCCATGCTATTTGTATAGTTTATTATCCTCCCACTGTATGAAGGTACAATTTGAAGGAAATTTGGGGGAAATTGTAGCCTTTAAACAGAGATCAATATATTTTCTCTAGCTTAAGCTTAATCAGGACATGATCTTGAATTATGGCATTATGTCCTCACTTCTGGAGACAGGAATTTTCCTGTGCCATTCTCCCTGCAGTTCAAGGGTGGTGGTGGTGGTGTGCAACAAGTCGGTTCCAAGGCTGTAAAATTTTCTCCCTTGGAATGACTAGTAGTTTCAAACTGCTGATCTTGTGTTTAGCAACCCAACTCATAACCCACTGTGCTACCAGGGCTCCATCAGTTCAAGGGTACTTTGGGAATTAAAATACAAAACCAAAAACAGGCATTTACTGCAGCAAATTTTCTCTAGCTATGTTTATGTATCAGAGCAAGGTGATTAAATGTTTTATTAACAGTCTTTTTAAAGATCAAATTATTAACTATTTGGCTCTTTGGCTCTTCCAATCACTCTTTCATGGCGAAAATTCCACTAAAGAAAGACAGGTTGTGACAGTGTCCCCTTAATTAAAATAAAGTCTACTTAGGACATCTATATTAAAGGCTTCTTTCTCTCCAGTGGGCCTTTAGCAGTGCTTTAGTATTGTTTCTAACTGACAAAATTGTTTCTTATACAAAATTTGCTTAATGGGACTATACATTGCCCAATACAATAATTTAGATGCATTTTGAATAGATTCAAACACAGTTGTTTTCTTATACCTCATTTGCAATATCCATTTTTCCTTCCACCTCTCCATGTCTTCATATTTAACTTGGATATGTCTATTGATTCTTCAAGACTCTTTTTAGGTTGTATGTTAGGAATGGTTATGAGTTTAGGATTGACATGCTCTCTCATTTACTAGTTGAGTGACTTGAGTCAATTACTCTTCTTAGTCTTCATTTTGTTGTTGTTGTTGTTGTTAAGTGCCGACGAATCGGTTCCGTATATGATTTCCAAGAAGTGACTGGTAAATTTGAATGCTGACCTTGGGGTTTAAACTGACCTTTCAGTCTAGTACATTATCCCACACTACCACACTAGAATTCTTGAAGGGTTAGCCAACTGAAAATCTTTTAACAAGGGAGCATCGTCTAATATAGTTCTAGAGGTGAATCTTTCATGTTGGAAGGCATTCAAAAATGGACTGGGAAAGAGCAGCCTTCTCAAAACCGAGTTGATCTAAATGACTTGCAAGAAGCAAAGCTTTTGTGACCTTCATTTGCTGATGGTGCATGACTCAACATAAGAAGACAGAGTTGTAAACATCCATTACTAATCTGAATGTGGAAGGTGCAAAGTATGAATATAAGAAAATTGGAAGTCATTGAAAATGAAGTGGAATACATGAAGATTGATATCCTAAGAATTAGTGAGCTGAAATAACTGATGTTGGCCATTTTGAAACAGACAATTACATTATGACTGCCAGGAATGACAAACTGAAGAGGAATGATGTCACATTCATCATCAAAAAGAGCATTTCAAAATCTATCTTGAAGTACAATGTTGCCATTAAAAGGCTACTACCCATATGCCTATCTAACAGTGTTCCACTGTCAGATGGTGCTTGTCAGATAGCACCTGAATATTGAATATTAAAATGTGTTGAAGAGCACTAAAATATTGTCAGATATAGTGGTGGGAAATGAGTCCCTCAGCTTGGAAGGCACTCAGAATACAACTGGGAAAGAGCTGCCTCCTCATAGTAGGCTTGACAGTGATGAGGTGAATGGAGTAAAGTTTCAGGACCTTCACGTGCTAAAGGGACACACTTAAAAGTGAGAAACAGCTATCAGTACCTATGAATAATAGGAATATGGAACGTATGAAGCATGAAGCTAGGAAAATTCAAAACTATCAAAAATGAATGGGATGTATAAACATTAATATTCTGGGCCTTAGTGATCTGAAATGGACTGGAATTGATCATTTTGTACCTGACAACTACATGGTTTACTAAGCTGGTAATGACAAATTGAAGAGGAATGGCTTAGTATTCATCATCAAAAAAGAACACTTCAAGATCTACCTTGAAGTTCAGTGCAGTCTATATTAAGATAATATCTATATGCCTACAAGGAAGACCAGTTAAAACCAGTTAATACCAAATTTACACAACAACCATTAAAGTAAGTGATGATGGTATTGAAGAAGTCTACCAACTTCTTTAGTCAGAAATTGATCACATATGCAATCAAGATGTATTAGTAATTACTGGTGATTGGAATGCAAAGGTTGGAAACAAAGAGGAAGGATCAGTAGTTGGAAAATATGACCTTAGTGATAGAAATGATGTTGGAGATTACATGATAGAATTTTACTCAATGGCTTGTTCATTGTGAATACCATTTTGAAACAACATAACAGATGACTATTATGCACATGGTCCACACCAGATGGAATACACAGAAATAAAATTGACTACATTTATGTAAAGAGTTAATGGAAAAGCTTCATATCATAAGTCAAATGTAGGCCAGGGGCAGACTGTGGAACAGACCATCAATTGCTCATGTGCAAGTTCAAGTTGAAGTGGAAAAAAAAATAAAACAAATCCACAAAAGTCAAAATATGAACTTGAACATATCCTACCTGAATTTAGAGATCATCTCAAGAACAGATTACATACTAGAAACATTAGACACTAATGACAGAAGACCAGAAGACTTGTGGGATGACATCAAGAACATCACACAAGAAAAAAGCAAAATGTCATTAAGAACACAAGAAAGAAGAAAAAGACCAAAATGGATGTAAGAAGAGACACTGAAACTTGCTCTCCAGTGTAGAAATGCTAATGAACAGAAAATTTCAATGGGCAGCTAGAGAAGACAAAGTCAAATATTATAATGAAATGTACAAAAACCTAGAGTTAGAAAACCAGAAGGGAAGAACACATTCAGCATTTCTCAAGCTGAGGGAACTGAAGAAAAAATTCAAACCTTGATTTGAAATATTGAAAGACTCTAGGGGCAGAATGGACTCCTGGTATGGCACTCTAGGATCAGCACTGGACTTCAAACCACAAGGTCGGCTGTTCAAACCAACCAACTCTCTTGGGAAGCTATATAGGGTTGCAATGAGTCAGAACTGACTCAATGGCACTTAACAACAACACAATTACATGAGCAAACTATTGAATGATGCAGAAAACCTCATAAGAAGAAAGAGGGAATACACAGAGAAAAATGTACCAAAAAAAAAAAAACAAAAAAAACATGCTATTTCAAGAGTTAGCATATGATCATGAGCCAGTGATATTGAAGGAAGACGTCCAAGGTGCATTGAAGGCATGGACAATTAATAAGGCTCCAGGAATTGATGGAATGCAAATTGAAATATTTCAACAAACTGATACGGCACTGGAGGCATTCACTCATCTATGCCAAGAAATTTGGAAGCTAGGTACCTGGCCAACTGACTGGAAGAGATCCATATTTGTGACCCAAGAGAATGCATAAATCATTGGACAGTATCATTACTATCTCATGCAAGTAAAATTTTGCTAAAGATAATTTAAAAATTGCTGTAATAATACATTGTCAGGGAATTGTCAGTGGTTCAAGCTGGATTCATTAGAGAACATGGAATGAGAGATATAATTGCTGACACCAAATGGATTTTGGCTGAAAGTAGATAATGCTAGAAATGTTAACCTGTGCTTTATTGACTATGCAAAGGCATTTGATTGTGTGCATAATGACAAACCTTGGACTACAATACAGAGAATGAGTATTCTGAAATACTTAATTGTGCTCATGAGAAACCTGTGCATAGACTAAGATTTATTTTCTTGAACAGAAGAAGGGGACATTAAATGGCTTAAAATTAGGAAAGTGTGTACCAGGGTTGTATTCTTTCACTATACTTATTTAATCTGTATGCTGAGCAAATAATTTGAGAAACTGGATTATATGAAGAAATATGTGGCATCAAGATCAGAGGAATATTAACAATCTGCGATATGCAGCTGAGACAACCTTGCTTGCTGAAAGCAGAGGACTTAAAACACTTACTAATGAAGATCAAAGACCACAACTTTCAGTGTGAGTTACACCTCAATGTAAAGAAAACAAAAGTCCTCATCATTGGGTCAGTACATAACATCAAGATGAATGGAGAAAAGATTGAAGTCGTCAAAGAGTTCGTTTTGGTTAGATCAACCACCCACACATAGAAACAGCAGTCAAAAAAATCAAACAACATATTGCATTATATAAATCTGCTAAACAAGACCTCTTTAAAGTATTAAAGAACAAAGATGTCAGTTTGAGGATTATAGTGTGCCTGACCCAGGCCTTGGTATTTTCAATAACCTCATATGCATGTGATAGTTGGATAATTAATAAAGAAGACCATAGACAAATTGATATATTTGAATTAGGGTGTTGGAGAAGATTACTAATAGTACCATAAGCTGTCAAAAGAACAGACAAATCTATGTTGAAGTACATCCAGAATGCTCCCTAGAAACCAGGATTATCAGACTTTGCCACTTATACTTCAGACATATTGTCAGGAATGACCTGTCCCTGGAGAAGGACATCATGCTTGGTAAAGTGGAGGGTCAGTGAAAAAGAGGGAGACCCCCAATGAGATCAATTGTCATAGTGGCAGCAACATTGGGCTCAAGTGTAGTAATGGTTGTGAGGTTGTCATAGGACTATGTAGTGTTTTGTACTGTTCTGCATAAGGTTGTGTTGAGTGGGTACTGACTTGATGGCACCTAACAACAACCACAATCCATATGCCTAATAAGAAAACCACTGCTATTCATTTGACGTCATATTCACGATGTCACTTTGAGGAATAAGATGTACCTGACAGGAATCATGGTATTTTCAATCACCTCAAATTCATTTCTCAAGCTGAAAGAATTGAAGAAAAAATTCAAGCTTGGGGTTGCACTATTGAAGGATTCCATGGGGAAAATATCAAATGAAGCAGAAAGCATCAAAGAAGATGGAAGGAATACACAGTCACTGCACAAAAATAAACTGGTAATTGTTCAGTCATTTCAACAGGTTAATAATCAATAGTATTGGAGGAAGAAGTCCAAGCTACATTGAACACATTGGTGGAAAAAAGGCTCCAAGAAATTGAAGGACTACAAATGGAAATGTTTCAATAAACTGATGTAGCTCTGGAGGGTCTCACTCATCTCTGCCATGAAACTTGGCATAATTGATTGGAAGAGATCTTTATTTCTGTCCATTCCATAGATAGGTGATCTAACAGGATATAACAATTATGGAGCAGTATCATTTATATAACATATAAGTAAAAATTTTTGGAAGGTAATTAAAAAATGGCTTCAGTAGTACATGCACAAAGAGCTGCCAGAAATTCAAATTAGATTTAGAAGAAGCTGGGGAAGGAGGAATGTTATTCCTGACATAAAATGGATTTTGGCTGAAAGCAAAGATTATCAGAAGGAAGTTTACACATGCTTTATTGACTATGAAAGACATTTGGATGCATGGATTATGTCAAAGTATGGATTACATTGTGAAGAAATGGTAGTACAGAATGTTTAATTGTGCCCATAAGGAACCTGTACATAGACCAAGAGGCAGTTGTTAGAACAGAACAAGGGATTACTCAATGTTTCAAAATCAGAAAAGGTGTGCATCCAGGTTTCACCATACTTATTTAATATGTATGATGAGGAAATAGTCTGAGGAGCTGGACTATATGAAGAAGAATATAGCATCAGGATTGGAGGAAGACTCATTTACAACCTATGATATGCAGACAACTTTGCGGAAAATAAAGAGGCCTTGAAATACTGATGAAGATCAAAGACCATACATAGCCTTTAATATAGACTGCACCTCAGCATAAAGAAACTAAAATTCTCACAACTGCACAATTAAATGAAATCATGATGGACAAAGAAAAGATTGAAATTGTCAAATACTTCATTTTGCTTA
>NW_006408579.1:4137214-4138918 GCF_000296735.1 Chrysochloris asiatica
ATTGTTGCCGCCACTGTGTAAGTGTATCTCCTTGGGGGTCTTCCTCTTTTTTGATGACCCTCTGCTTTACCCAGCATGATGACCTTTTCTAGATACTGGACCCTTCTGATACTATGTGAGATGTAGTCTTGAAGTCTTGTTACCACTCTTCCAAGGAGCATTCTGCCTGTAGCTCTTCTAAGACAGATTTGTTTGTTCTTCTGGCAGTTCCTGGTACTTTCAATATTCTTTGCCAATGCCATACTTCAAATTTATCAGTTTTTCTTTTATTTTCCTTATTCATTCTCCAGTTTTTAATTGAATATAAGGTGATTGAAAATACCATGGCTTGGGTCAGTTGCACCTTAGTTTTCAAAGTAACATCTTTTTCTATTTAACACTTTAAAGAATTCTTGTGCAGCAGGTTTGCCTGATGAAATATGTTATTCAATTTCTTGACTGCTGCTTCCATGAGTGTTGATGGTTGACCGAGCAAAATGAATCCTTTAACAACTTCAATCTTTTCTCCATTTATTATGAGATATGTTGCTCCAGTTATGAGTATTTTTGTTTTCTTTACATTGTGTTGTAATCAAAATTGAAGGCTGTATTGTTTCTCTTTATCAACAAATACTTCATGTCTTCTTCATTTTCAGCAAGCAACTTTGTGTCATCTGTATATGACAGATTGTTAATGAGTCTTCCTCCAATCTTGATGTTGTATTCGTCTTCATATAATTCAGCTTCTCAGATTATTTTATCAGTATATAGATTTAATAAGTATGGTGAAAGGATACAACCCTGGTGTACACCTCTCCTTATTTTGAACGATTCAGGATTGCTTTGTTCTCTTCAAATAACTGCCTATTGTTCTATGCACAGGTTCTGCATAAGCACAATTAAGTGCTCTAGAATGCCCATTCTTTGCAATGTTACTCATAGTTTGTTATGATCCACACTGTTAAATGCCTTTCTAGAGTCAATAAAGCATAAGTAAACTTCTTTTGGGCATTGTCTGGTTTCAGCCAAAATCTGACATCAGCAATGATATCCTTCGTTCCATGTTCTCTTCTGAATTTCTCTTGAATTTCTGGCAGCTCCCTGTCAATGTACTGCTACAACTAGTATCATACCAGGATAGTGATAATGAATATAGATTTTGTCTGTCTTCTCTACAATATTGACTCAGGCCATTAGAAGGCTAACACAAGGAGGAAATAATAGCAAAATACTTATTTGGAAATAAACATAGTTTCTGAATTTTATTTTATCTAATCAGAAAATACTAAGTTGCAGTTATGTCCCAAACATTGTCCTAAATGATTATAGTTTATTGCTCAAAATTTACGTGAAAGAGAAATTACAGAAACAGCTGATCTAGGCCATTCTAAGTGATTAACAGTGACATAATTGGTGTACTTCCTGAAAGAACCTCGTACACTTTCTCTTACTATCCAAAGACTGGTGTCTAGTACTCAGAGTTCAATCCCAATGCAACTTTGTTTTCCCTACTGTTGTTATTCCACCACTCATCTGTCAATTTGTCTTACTGTGGTGGCTTATGAGTTGCTGTGATTCTGGAAGCTATGCCACTGGTATTTTAAATTTAAAAGGTGAGCTCAAGAAGACATTACAACAAAATGTGCAAAGATCTGGAGTCAGAAAACCAAAAGGAAAGAACATTTCTCAAGCTGGGGGAACTGAAGAAAAAATTCAAGCCTCGAC
>NW_006408579.1:4139813-4145129 GCF_000296735.1 Chrysochloris asiatica
GATGCACTTTAATTAGGGAGTTGAAAAAGCAGACTTAAAGTACCATGGACTAGCAGAAGAACAAACAAATATGCCTTGGAAGAAGGACAGCCAGACTGTTCCTTAGAAGCAAGGAGAGTGAAACATCCTCCTTATACTTTGGATACATTATTGGGAGGAACCAGTCCCTGAAGAAGGATGTCATGCTTAGAAAAGTGGGGGGTCAGCAAACAAAAGCAAGACCTCCATTGAGATGTATTTGTACAGTGGCATCAGCTATGGGCACAAACTCAACAACAACTGTGAGCATGGTGCAGGACTGGGCAGTGTTTTGTTTTGTTGTGCATGGGGTTGTATGAGTTGATACCTACTTAAAGGCTCATAACAACAGCAACAATATGGGAAGTCTCTAGGTGAAAGCAGTGATTTATAGGCAATAACCATCCATTTAGATACTGAAATATTCTTTTTGGAGTCACATGAAAGTGCATTTTGCCAACAACATCAGTAAGCTTGGTAGTCAATTCTTCCTCAGTTGAACCACAGAGAAGACCGTATAGTCAGCTAGCACCTTGATTACAGTCTAATGAACCTTTAGCGAAGAACCTATCTAATCTGTACCTGGACTCTAGACCCATAGAAGCTGTGTGATGATAGGTTTCTGGTAAGTTTTCTACAGTAATGGAAATCTAATATACATTCTAATTGATATTCTTGATTGAGTCTCTCTTTTGCCTAGTTTTTCCTATCCATTGCAAACAATTTCAGCTGAAATTCTGGAGTTTCATTGGCATCTTCATGTGGCTCTGTAGAATAAGCACTGGACCATAAGGTCAGTTTGAACCACAAGCTTAGTGGTTCAAACCCACCAGCCTCCGAAACCCTATTCAGGGTCGTTGTGAGTTGGGAACAACTTGATACCACAAAACAACAGCAACAACAACAACAGAGTTTCTTTAGAGGAGCCCTGATGGCAGAGTGCTTAAGAACTTGACTTCCAAGCAAAGGGTCAGATGTTCAAACATACTAGACACACCGTGGGAGAAAGATGGGGCACTCTGCTTCATAAAGATTGTCATTGTTGATAAGTGCCATTGAGTAAGCTATGATTTATAGTGACCCTATATAGGGTTTCTAAGGAACAGCTGGTGGGTTTGAACCACCAACCTTGAGGTTAGCAGTCCAGTGCTTATCCTACAGCATTACATTAGGACTCCTTTGAAATCCTGTGGGGCAACTTTACTCTGTCCTATAGAGTAACCTCATATGAATGTGAAAGCTGGACAGTGAATAAGGAAGACCACAGAAGAATTGACGCATTTGAGTTATGGTGTTGGAGGAGAATATTGAAAGTGCCATGGGCTGCCAAATGAACCAATACATCCATTTTGGAAGAAGTGCATCCAGAGTGCTCCTTGGAGGCCAAGATGGCCAAACTTCGTCTCTCATACTTCAGACATACTGTAGGAGGGACCAGTCCCTGGAGAAGGAGATCATGTTTGGTAAGGTGGAGGATCAGAGAAAAAGAGGAAGACCCCCAACAAGATGGATTGGCCAAGTGGCAGCATCAATGGACTCAAGTGTGGCAATAGTAGTGAGGTTGGCCCAGGACTGGGCAGTGTTTCATTCTGCTGTGCATAAAGTTGCTATGGTCGGTAGTGACCCCCAAATAGGGTCACTATGAGTCTAAATCAACTCTACTGCAAGATTAATTTCCTTCCTAATACAGGCAGAGACTGAGTAGTCAACTTCTACTATTGCCTATCCTGAAACATTTCATTAGCCCCTATTCTCTACTGAACTAAGTCCAGACTCTTCAGGATCTGAGTTCTACCCTCTTTGTTCTCATCCCTAGTGACCTTTCTAACTTTATTTCCTGTCTTGCATTCTAATCACAGAGATAATTCATATGTGCTTTTGATTTCATATCCTAGGCCTTTGCTAATATTCATCTTTCAACCTAAAATGTCTTTTCCATTATTCTCTGTCCATTAAAACATGCTAATCTTTCAAGATTCCAATGCTTCATCTTTCTTAAATTCTTCTCTGTTCTCCCATTCAGAATGAACTGTCCCTCTATGGGGACTTTGTAGACCTCAACCATCATTCATTTTATTTGATCATAATTTGTGGTTAGTCATTTGTGATACTATCTTCATAAAATTATAAGCTTGTTGAGAGCAGGGACAGTACTGCATTTATCACTTCTTCTCCAATATAAGCTTGTGTGTTGGTTGTATCTGGTTTGTAAGGTTGTTAAGAAGATTGGATGCATGACATGGGAAAGAACAAGGGTGTACAGCACAATCTTCTTAAATTCTGCTTTCTACATATTTTGCTTGCTGCCTGGATGTTCACTGTCATTGAACATTGAATATACAACTGCTGCAAAGTCTTTGGAAATTGTTTTTCTTAGTTTGAGCTTAGTGTCTCTTAAGCTCCTTCCTGAGTGTTAGGGAAGATTTGATCTCTTAAAAGTTTTTGAAAATACTTCAGTTAAAGTTCTCGTAGTGAATTGTGTAAACATCATGCCAAGTAGCATACAGGAATTTGTCACTGAGGTCAGAGAATGTGTGAATTATTGTCCATCCACAACCCAAAGAGATATGAATCCAAGATATTTTGTAAATTGGACCTGGTGTCAATATCAATAAATGAACTGAGGGACCATATACCAAGTTGTTGTAAAGAAGGTTGTATAAAAAAATTGTTGTTGTTAAGCGCCGTCAAATTAGTTCCAACTCATAGCGACCCTGTATAGGGTTTCTGAGGCTGTACATTTTTGCAGGAGCAAAAAGCCACATCTTTCGTCCATGGGGTTGGTGGGCTTGAACCACTGACTTTGCACAGTCCAGTGCTTATCCTATAGAGCCACCACGCTTCCAGTAAAATGGTAGTTATAGTTAAAATGTCCCCTTTCCTATTCTAAACAGTTATGATATTAATATATTTTTCATTCAATGGTTTTTCTTCAGTGGTTATAATTTAGGAAGAACACATTCAAAAGCTTTTAAATAGTGTTTTCAAATTATTTTTGCAGGTGTGATGTTAAACTGAGAGACTAACTTTAAACATTTTTTATAGCTTCAATGCTTTGATTTCTTCATCTAAGATAGACCTGTTTCTACCATATTTTAGGCTTTTATTCTTGTATTTATTTCACACTATACTTTTCCCTTTGCAGAATGTGTCACATAGTTATGAGATGATTTGTTTAATGTCAGTCTGCCCTGCTAGACCATAAAGTCCATGAGGACAAGACAGTATGTGGCTCTACTACCCACCTTCTAGCATCTAAGCACTTCACACACATGGTTGATGCTTAATAAATATTTCTTAATTAAACAAATGAATAGTTTTTAATCTATTATATGCCTATTCCACTTTCTACCTTTGTGCCTTACAATTTTGAGAAGAGAAAATTTGTGGCCATGTATCTACATGAAATTTCTATCACCACTATTGTTGTTGTTGTTGTTAAGTGCCGTTGAGTCGATTCCGACCCATAGCGACCCTGTATAGGGTTTCCAAGGAATAGCTGGTGAGCTTGAACCGCCAACCTTGCAGTTCAAACAGCTTTGCAGTCTGGCGCATTAACCCACAGCGCCACACCAGGACTCCACACCACTATTAGTTTGCTTTTAATATGGCACCAAGACTGCAAGTACTTCTGCCAATACCACTGCTAAGACAAGAGGTGTTCTGGTTCATTGCTGTTGTTAAGTGCCGTCAAGTTGGTTCTAACTCATAGTGACCCTGTACAGGGTTTCTGAGGTGAGTGTGAACTGCTTACTTTGTGCCTCACAGTCCAGTGCTGATCCTACAGGGCCACATAGGAGTCCTAGGGAATCCTTTTTAAGAAGAATGACCCAACACACAAAAAAAGGATTAAACTGAAATGATGGGGAAGAAAGCACTTAGTTATATGCCACAGATTCATAGAAAAAGAAAGATGTGTTTACACTCAATCCCTTATTTTCTTCTGCTACATTTCTCTTTTATCTACTTCCTGACTTCTCTGAGTTAGTCTTCCAGCATTATCCTAGTTTGGGGCTATGGAATTCTAGGGCCACAACAGCTATATTATTCTTTTTCTCCTAGTCCAACTGGGCATTAAAAAGTAAAAGAGTGCTGAATATACAGAGAGGTGCTCATTATATTTGCTTTATGAGTACAACAAGTTGGTGTTAATTGCTGAAGAGCTGGCTCTGACTCACAGTGATCTTACATATAAAAGAGTGAACTGTTGCCTGATTCGGCACTATCTTCATGATCACTGTTAACTCTGAGTCCAATGTTGTGGCCACTGTCAATCTATCTTATCATGTGCCTTCCCTGCCCTCATGGCCCCTCATTTCACTAATTCTGATGTCCTTTTCAAATGGTTGGTTTTTTCTAATGATCTGCCCAAAGTAAACAAGCCAAAGTTCTGACATCAGGGTTATTGTTGTTGTCATTGTTATTGTTAGGTGCCATCAAGTAGGTACTGACCCATAGTGACCTTATGCACAGCAGAACAAAACACTGCCCAATCCTGGGCCAACCTCACCACTGTTCCCACGCTTCAGTCTATTTATGCTGCCACTTGGCTAATCCATCTCATTGGGGGTCTTCCTCTTTTTCTCTGACCCTCCACCTTACCAAACATGATATCCTTCTCCAGCGACTGGTACCTCCTGACAATATGTCCAAAATATGAGAGACAAAGCTTGGCCATCTTGGCCTCCACTCTGGCTGCACTTGTTCCAAAATGGATCTATTGGTTCTTTTGGCAGCCCATGGCACTTTCAATATTCTCCTCCAACACCATAACTCAAAAGCATCAGTTCCTCTATGGTCTTCCTTATTCACTGTCCAGCTTTCATATACATATGAAGTTAATGAAAATACCATGGCTTGGATCAGCCTCACTTTAGTCCTCAAGCTGACATCTCTGCTCTTCAACACTTTAAAAAGGTCTTGTGCAGAAGATTTGCCTAATGCAGTAAATACGTTGTCTGATTTCTTGACTCTGCTTCCATGAGTGTTGATAGCTGAACCAAGAAGAATGAAGTCCTTGACAACTTCAATCTTTTCTCCGTTGATAAGACTGTTGTTTATTAGTCCAGTGCTGAGAATTTTTGTTTTCTTGACCTTGAGATGCAATCCATACCGAAGGCTGTGCTCTTTGATCTTCATCAGTAAATATTTTAAGTCCTCTTCACTTTCAGCAAGCAAGGTTGTATCACCTGCATATCTCAGGTTGTTAATGAGTCTTCATCCAATCCTGATGCCACATTTTTCTTCATATAACCCAATTTCAAGAACTACTTGCTCAGCATACAGGTTGAATAATAT
>NW_006408579.1:4150724-4161019 GCF_000296735.1 Chrysochloris asiatica
TTTGAGTTATGGTGTTGGAGGAGAATATTGAAAGTGCCATTGGCTGCCAAAAGAACCAACAGATTTGTGTTGGAAGAAGTGCAGCCAGAGTGCTCCTTGGAGGCCAGGTTGGCCAAACTTTGACTCTCATACTTCAAACATATTGTCGGGAGGGACCAGTCTCTGGAGAAAGATATCGTTATTGGTAAGTTGGAGGGTCAGAGAAAAAGAGGAAGACCCCCAGCTAGATGGATTGGCTAAGTGACAACATCAGTGGGCTCAAGTGTGGCAACAATTGTGAGGTTGGCCCAGGATCAGGCAGTGTTTCATTCTGTTGTGTATAGGGTCGCTATGAGTTGGTATCAACTCAGTGGCACCTAACAACAACAACTGTTGGTATTAGATAATATTGCATCACTTGGTGTAATGCAGTAACATTGAAAATTATCGCTACTTTCTCCTAGATATGAAAAAGCCACCTTCCCTTTGGCGTCCCTGGCACGTAGATTTTTTTTCTTCTATTTCATTTTGTATTAATGTACTGGACCATAAAGCTGGTTTGAACTACAAGGTCAGTGGTTCAAGCTCACCAACTGCTCTTCAGAAACCGTAATCATGGTCGCTATGGGTTAGGACCAACTTGATGGCACTAACAACAACAACAACTATAGTTTTAATGTAGGAAATAGAAAAGTTTTTTCTGGTTGTCTAAGAGCTGTGACTATTTCTCCAAAGTTCTTTCTTCACTGGACATTTCTTGACTTTCACCTCAACCGCTTCCCTTGCCAAGGGATTACTATTGTCTAATGATTTTAGTTAACTAAGGCAGGACTTTTCTTCTGAGCTTTTTGCCTACTCACCATGTGAACATCACTGTTTTGTCCTTCCTTGAATCATATTCCCTTCCTATTTCTACCAAGTGGTATATAGTTATGTAAGTAAAGTCTAAACGAGATGATGAATCCTTATGGTTGAAAGGTCTCTATTTCCTGTTTTTGAGAATAAAGCATTAAAAGCAATACTGGGAATACATGGTACCTGGTTACATAATAGACAAACATCAACTAAGGTCTTTATCTATCATTAGGGAGCATGTAGTAGAAGGCTAACTTCACTTTGACTAATCAGTTCAGGTTATTAAATATTTTCTAAGCCTCTGTTAAATGTAAAGCAATGAAATGTGTAAGTGCTATAAGGACTGTAAATAGAAAACATTTTCAGCTTCATAGGAAGTTGTTAAACTACTACTTTGAGGTATTAGATGTTGAAAGTGACAAGAGGGGTACAGTCTGACTGTTGTGAGTTTCCCGTGGGAGGAGAGGTCATTGGGCCAGGGAAGATCTGTGAAGGTTTTATAAACGAGGTAGCACTCAGTCAGATTCAGTTCTCTATTTAATGTAACTTAATTTTTAGTTAGTGTCCTTCTTTTGTTTATATTTAAACACCCTTTAATGACTTTGCTTGGTGTAATAGAACATACTAAAATCATGAAGGTGCTATAACCAATGATGACTTAATACTCATTCAATCAAATAACATAGCATTGGAAAGATGGCCAAAGGTGATGGCTTAGTCAGGCATACCATGCCATCCACAAACAGCAAAGATATGAGAAATCAGGTGAAACAGATATATCTGACAGTCTTAGAGCCCTGAGAAGCAAACAGAAGGAAAAAGAATTAATTGAACACCAAATGGAAGGAGAAATGGAATGAAAACAGCAAATGAGAAGATTTATGGATCCTAAGAGCCTTACCAGGTGCCCTGTGCAGCATGGTCTTCTTGAGGCAAATTGAGTAGTTTTCCCAGGTGAGAGCATAGAAAGACAAATATTGGAATTCCCAGAGACAGATATACTGTGTAGACAACTCTGGAGTGAAACAAAGCAAGTATAACATAAACCAAATCTAAGAAAATGCAAAAATGTGGGCAAGAGTTTCAGGAATCCAGATGATCACAGAACAGGCAAAGAGGCAGACAATAAGGACTGAACTATTCACCAGAAGTGGTTCCTGGTTGTTTGAGCCAGAGGTGGCTATAGAGGGGAGAATCCATGGAATGACAGATGCAGATATTGCAGTGTGGACAGCCAACTTATATTTGGTTGGAGTTGGTTCTCGATCACCAGCTGCACTCAGCAGGGAGTGCCCTTGTGCCCACACCAGTGACTGGAGAAGCATGAATCTTCACATTCTCCTGACCCTCTCAGTAATCAGTGGTATGCTCTACCTGGACTGGCAAATGCTTGCCTGTTCATTCGGCCTGGTGACAAACAACATCCTTCCTGCATCCTCACCTGCCCAGTAATTTGTGATGTGTACTTTTTGCCACTGAACTGATGATCAGTGCCATGCACACCTGCCTGCACTCCCCCCCCCCCAAACACACACACCTAGTGATCCGTGATACATGCTCTTGTGCTACTGGACCAGTAACTAGAGGCATGTATCTACCCTGCCAGTTGTCCCCACCACCCTGCTCCTGGTGACCAGTGGTATAAGCTCAATTCCCTGTTCTGCAACTGGTGTTTCAAGCTCCTCTGTGCTATAATTCAGAGACTAGTGACTCTTGTGCCCAAGCTCCAATCCCCAGAAACTAAGAGCATGTATCCACCATGCCCATAGTCAGGTGATTTGTGCACATGCTCTCTGCACCTATGACTGGTGACTCTCTGGGCAAGCACATTGCCTCATCAGCAACACTCATAGCATCCAAAATGATGAGCAGAAGATCCTGATGTGTTCATCCAAGGTTTGTTTAGATGCAGCATCCTACACACAGACAGTATTTGGACTGTCTGCACTTGCACTAAAACTCCTTGATCCCCTACCACCTACAGAGATGCCCATACATGCATGCACAATGGGCCTATTCTGTCCATTTGAATAGTACCCCCTTTACCAGTCATGGAGACATGCTGCCCTGACTTGACTAACTTCTAGTCCAGTGGCACTGAACACACTAACTTCTAGTGGCAACCCAGAAGAACCCATGGCCCCATAAGACTATGGAGGGAAGGCAAGAAGTGACTGGCTTATAAGTTTTCAAGAGGGAGCCTAGATCCAGAGGGTGCGGAGGAAGGTAGAATCTCCACTAAGTAGTATCCAATCTATCTGGGTGGATCTGATGAAAGAAGATGGAGATGGCTCTCATGTGACACAATAGTGAATGATGGCTATCAGGACTGATTGTGAGGGTTGGAAATGTAAAGGTAGACATTTTGCAGCAAAAGGAGGGGAGTGGTTGACTTTGCAGTCCAGGAGTGGAGGTCCCTAGGGCCATCAAGTGAGAAGAGTGGAATGTGGGACCTTACCCAGAGAAACAATTATGCCACAGATGGAGGCAGAGATGATGATGTGGAGAGAGGGAACAGCTGGGAACTCAAGACCCAGAGAGGGAGACAGGTTGTGTGCTGATGGCCAAGGGGAAGGCTTGCAGGGTGTACTCTTTGGTTGGTTGATGATACATGGAGGGAATTGTAACCATGGCAATGAAACGATATACGATAGGATGAATTTAAAGCGAATGTTCTCCATGTAAACTATCATATAATTTACAATAAAACATTTTTAAAAATCCAAAAACTATGGCAGGACCCTGACCATCTAACACTTGTTATCCACTATCAGAGAAAGAAACTGCGATTCCACTTCCATTCAATACTTTAAGGGAAGGCATACAAATTTAATCACAGAAGACTTGCATGTGGTATAACCTATCACCTAGTGAGAGAAAAGGAGCTCTAGTAGCGTAGTGGTTACAAATCAGGCTGCTAATAACCTCAGGGTCAGCAGTTCAAAACTACCAGCTGTTCCGCGGGAGAAAGATGAGGCGTTCTACTCCCGTAAAGATTTACAATCTCAGAAACCCTGTACAGGGTCGCTATGAGTCGGAACCGACTCCACGGCACATAACCATCAACCACCAGTGAGAGAAAATAACGCTCAGTCAACTGACACCACCAAAGTCAAACATAGACTAGTACAAGAAAATAGCAATAAAAATAATACAAAGGGAGAAAAACAGTGTCTTCTCCTTTGACATATCAATACAAAACACAACAAAAGAATCAAGACAAAACAAGCAAACACACAAATAATAAATATAGAAATTAATTAATTAACACTTTAATGCCTCACAGACAGCAGACGATAACAAATCATGTAAAGAAACAGGATAAGATGATTAAACAAGTGAGCAAAATAAAGGGACAGAAAATCATTCAAGGAAAAAATGATAGTAGAACTACCTGATCAAGAATTCTAAAGACTTCTAATTAGGCTTCTCAGTGGAATTAAGGAAAATACAGATAAAACTCTAGAAGAATTTAGGAAAACAATTAAAGAGTAAAATTAGTTTTGCTAACCAGATAAGTAAAAACCACAGAAAAACAATTAGAAATTCAGAAGATTAACAATAAAATGTCAGCATTGGATAACTTAATGTAAGGATATACAAATATAACTGAATCAGTGGGAGAAAGAATCAGCAAATAGAGAACAAATCCCTTGATTTGAATTTGTTTGAAGAATAATTAGAAAAAAAAAAGAAGAAAGCCTGATTTATGTGGCATCAAAAGGCACAATTTATACATAATAGGAATTATGGAAGAAGCTGAGTGAAAACAAGTAGTGATAATATTTAGGGATATTTTTGTTGTTGTTAAGTGTCATCGAGTCAGTTCTGACTCATAGTGACCCTATATAGGGTTTCCAAGTTGCAGATGGTGCGTTTGAACCACTAGTCCAGAGGCTTTCAGTCCAGGGCTTATGCTATGGTACCAAGCCAAATGATATTAATAGAAAAATTCACAGATTGAAAGATTAGATTTCCATACAATTATGGGTTCATTGAGTCCCATGAAGGATAGACTCCAAGTGGAACTCACCAAAACATATCACAATGAAATGTTCCAGACGCTAAGACAAAGAGTGAATTCTGAGAGGAGCCCGTGAAAAGTGAATTATCACTTACAATGGACCACAAATAACATTTAACATTAATTTATCAGCAGAAACGTAAGCAAGAAGGCAATTAGATGACATATATAAAATCTTGAAAGATTTTTTTCTTTTCTTCAAAATAATTGCCAGCCAAGCATCAAAATTGTCTCAAAGCTATGGTGAAACTAGAATGTTCCTACATAAGTAGAAATAAGAGCATATGTCAAAACCAGATCAGCTTTACAAGAGATATTAAAGGGCATCATCCTCTGAAAAGAGAACCAACAACATCAAACAACCTAAGAAAAAGATACAGGACAGTTTCACCCCAATACCAATCCAGATAAAGACTTCACAAAAGTAAAATTGATAACAGTGAACCAGAGATATTAACTTATATATGATTGTTATTTAAGTGCTGTCCAGTTGGTTCCTACTCATAGTGACTCTGCATAGGGTTTCCAAAAAGTGCTTGGTGGATTTGAAACACTATACTTGTGGTTCAAACCAACCGTGCATTTCAGTGCCTATCCTGGGGGTAATAAGTGATGTAATTATAGAGTTTCCACATGGACAGGAAGTTAAAGCAATTTAAAAATATAGCATAATCTTTAAGTTATCAAGATAAAGGTAAATGTCAGAGTAACCACAAAGAAAACTAGTAAATCTACTTACTGAAATAAAATTAAAAAAAAAGAGACTCAGTAAACACAAAAACAACAATGAAGTATAGAAAATGAAAATCCTCATACAAAAAGAGTTCAGCACAGAAAATTAAGTGAAACAAAGAAACTGTCAACTCTACAAAATAATGAAAATGACAGGAGTGAATTCATATATATTGTATTAGGTTGGATTTTCTAGAGACACTAGTGAAACATATATATGTATATATATAGTGAGAAGTTTATATCAAGTCTTAAAATTATAGATTCCTAGATCTGTAGTGGGAGAGAGAGAAAGAACCTTTCCCACATGTCTGTTATATTGGGAGCAGACCACAACCCGATAGGAACATCTATTCAGTTGTTTTGCTGCTCATAACCTCTCATCATAGAGTTAACTATGCCTGTATTAGGTTTCATCACCATGGGAATAAGCACATCTCAACTACTAATAGCATAATAGCATATGATCAAGAGCCAATGATACAGAAGGAAAAAGTCCAAGGTGCATTGAAGGCATTGGCATAGAAAAAGAATCCAGGAATTGATGGACTACAAATTGAATTCTTTCAACAAACTAATGCAGTACTGGAGGCACTCACTCCTCTGCGCCAAGAAATTTGGAAAACAGCTACCTGGCCAACTGATTGGAAGAGATCCATATTTGTGCCCATTCCAAAGAGAAGTAACTCAACAAAATGCAGAAATCATCGGACAACATTATTAATATCACATACAAGTAAAATTTTGCTAAAGAGAATTAAAACGATTGTAGCAGAACATTCACAGGGACCTGCCAGATTTTCAGGCTGGATTCAGAGGGGATGTGGAACAAGGAATATCATTACTGACATCAGATCGATCTTGGCTGAAAGCAGAGAACACCAGAACTATGTTTACCTGTGCTTTATTGACTTATGCAAAGGCATTTGATTGTGTGGATGATGACAAACTGTGGACAGCATTGAGAAGTAAAAGTATTCCGGAACACTTAATTGTGCTAATGAGGAATCTGAACATAGACCAAGAGGCAGTTGTTTGAACAGAACAAGGGGACACTGAATGGTTTATCATTAGGAAAGGTGTGAGCCAGGGTTGTATTGTTTCACCATACTTATTCAATCTGTATGCTGAGCAAATAATGTGAGAAGCTGGGTTTTGCGAAGAAGAACATGGCATCAGGATAAGAGAAAGACTCATTAATAACCTAAGATATGCAGATGATACAACCTTACTTGCGGTAAACGCAGAGGACTCAAAATACTTAATGATGAAGCTCATAGACCTCAGCCTTCATTATGAGTTGCACCTTGATTTAAAGAAAACAAAAATCCTCACCACTGAACCAATAAATAACATCAGGATAAATGGAGAAAAGATTGAAGTTGTCAAAGACCATCAACACTCATGGAAGCAGCAGCCAAAAATCAAAAGGCAGATTGCATTCAGAAAATCTGCTGGACAAAGTGTTGAAGAGCAAAGATGTCAGTTTGAGGATTAAAGTGTGCTTGACCCAAGCCATGCTATTTTTAATAGCCTCATATGCATATGTAAGCTAGATAACGAATAAGGAAGACTGTAGGCAAATTGATGCATTTGAGTTATGGTATTAGAGGAGAATATTAAAAGTCCTTGGACTGCCAGAAGAACAAACAAATCTGTATTGGAACAACTACAGTTAGAATGCTCCTTAGAAGCCAGGATGACCAGACTTCCTCTCTTATACTTCAGACATATTATCAGGAGGGACAAGTGCCTGATGAAGGACATCATGGTTGGTAAAATGGAGGGTCAGTGGAAAAGAGGAAGACCCCCAATGATATAGATTTGCATAGTGGCAGCAGCAATGGGCTCAAGCATCACAATGATTGTGAGGTTGGCGCAGGACTGGGCAGTGTTTCATTCTGTTGTGAATATATGAGTATATGTGAGTGCATGTATATGTGAGTGCATGCATAGGTGTATCTATAGGTATATGTATATACATGTTTGTATGTACTCTCTCTATATTTGTATATATAATATAGCACATAAATGTTCAGTTATGAAGGCTTCTTAGACATATCCAAACAGGTCACAGGAACGGATTACTGTGTACAAGACTTATGACTGTAGTCTTGTGAACTAACTTAGTCAATATTCATAACATAGTTTACAAAGTTATGGTTTTACACCCTCATTTGTGTCTTAAAAGCTTAGGAGTGAACATATAAGGTATAATTTTTGGTCTTTCTATGTCTGAAGTTAAAAAGAAAGAAATAAACCAAAAACTCAAAGAAGAAACAGTCCATAGGACTCATATCCTACACAAATATGAGACTAGAACTAGATGGTACCTCAGTACCAATACCAACTATACTGACCAGAGACACAGTAGAAGGTCACAGATAGCAGAGAAGAAAGTGTAGAACAAAACTCGAACTCCTAGAAAAGACTTGACCTACTGAACTGATAGAGACCAGAAGAAATTCCAAGAGTATCATCCCGTGATACCATTTGAAACTGGCTCAGAAGCTACTTCTGTAGGTCACCTTTCAACTAAATAATAGATTGACTTATAAAATAAATAATATCACATATGAATATGGTGTCCCTTAAACAATCCATTATATGATATGAAATAATCAATGTTTTTCCAAAAGTAAAGATGAGAAGGCAAGGATAGGGAGGGAAACTAGATGAATGGAAACAAAACAAACAGAATGGACATAATGAGAATGCTATGAAATTGTGAAAAGAGTAATCACGTCACAGAACGATTTGTATAAAAAATTTTGAATCTGAACCTAATTTGCTGTGTGAACGTTCACCTAAAACACAATTACATATATATTTTTAAAAACTTCATCAAGATAAATT
The DNA here is from genome assembly GCF_000296735.1 of Chrysochloris asiatica. Taxonomy (NCBI): domain Eukaryota; kingdom Metazoa; phylum Chordata; class Mammalia; order Afrosoricida; family Chrysochloridae; genus Chrysochloris; species Chrysochloris asiatica. The sequence continues at coordinate 4,159,171 of NW_006408579.1, forward strand.
GAGCAAAAAACATCAGAGAAATAGACTGAAACACATTAACGTAAGTAGACTTTAATAAGTTTTCTTCAATCTATTGACAAATGAAGTAGACAAATGAGTAAGTAAAGATGTAGAAGACCTAGAAAATATAATTAACAAGATAGGTCTTATGGATATATTTGAATCAGTCAATTAGAGCACCATGCCCTGAAAAGAGAGAAAATACCTTCTACTAGTAATACTGTGGAGCATTTACAAAAATAACCTAAAGTTAAATTCCAAAATTTCTTAAGCTACATATAATATTCTCAGAATCCACTAAAGTAATACTAAAGATTCATTACTGAACTAGAAACAAATGTTTCTTTTACCTGTACATCAAAACCTTTAATATCATTCTTAGATTAATGGTAAAATAAGAACTGAAATTGGAGTAGATCTGGTGATCTGCTTTGGAAAGGACACATGAAACCCTTGAAAATCCTATGGTGCACACTTTTGCTTGGACACACATGGGTCACTGTGAGATGGAATCAACGGGGGCAAGTAGCTAGAACAATAGAAAATCTTCAAAATGAACACTTATATTAGAACATGAAGAACATAACTAAAACCAAGTTCACCATCTTCTCCCAAAATTACTGTCTTAATTACTCATATTAATACAAAAGAAAGAACAAAAAGATATGCATTAATCATCTGACCCATGACAGTAGAAAAAGAACAAAAACAGTTAAGTTATCCAAATAAATTAGAAGTAAGGAATTGATAAATTTAAGAAACAAAAAGTAGAAAAGCAGAAATATTATGGAACTAATAAAATAAAGAACTCTCTTATAAATAAAGAGCTGCCATTAGTCAATTCCAACTTATAGTTACCGTATGTGGGGTTTCTGAGACTAATTCTTTACAGGAGCAGGCCCTAGGAGTAGCCGGTGGATTCAAAATGTCCCCTTGTACTTAGCAGCCCAAAGTCTAACTCACAGTTCTATCACATATTAAAAACAATCACATTAAAAGAGACAATCATAAACCTTGTCATTGTTGTTAAGTGTCATGCGTCGATTTCGACTCATGGGCTTTCCAAGGAACAGCTGGTGGGTTTGAACCACCAACCTTATGGATCACAGTCCAGTGCTTATCCTAAAATGCTACAACAGGAGTCCAATATAATAATAATATGCAATTTAAAATGTGCTATTTCCTTTAGTTTCTCTTAAATACAAAAGAGAATTATTGCAAGGAGGTATATGCCGCAGACTCAGTTTCTAGGGTAAGTTTGTAACACTAACCCTTAATGGTTCCTTGTTTTGACTGGCAGCTCTTGCCAGTATTATTTCTCAACAGGTATATACTGTTCTTGTTAAATGCTGTCAATTTGGTTTTGACTCATAGAAACCCCGGATGGGATTTCTGAGGATTGGCTAGGTTTAAACCACCAACCTTTTGGCTAACAGTCCAGTGCTTATTCTATAGTGCCACTGTTGTTGTTGTTAAAGTGCTGTTGAGTTGGTTCAAAGTCATAACAACTCTGTATGGGTTTCAAGGAGCAACTGGTGGGTTTGAACTGCTGACCTTGTGGTTCACAGTCCCGTGCTTATCCTATACTAGGAGCCCACGTACCACTAGCCACACCAGGAATCCACAGTGCCACTTGTTGTTGTTAGGTGCCATCGAGTTGGTACCGATTCATAGTGACCCTGTGCACAACAGAATGAAACACTGCCCAGTCCTCGGCCAACCTCACAATTGTTGCCATGTTTGAGACCATGGATGCTGCCACTTTGCCAATCCATCTTGCTGGGGGTCTTCCTCTTTTTCTCTGACCCTCCACCTTACCAAACATGATATCCTTTTCCAGCGATTTGTC
>NW_006408579.1:4161444-4182169 GCF_000296735.1 Chrysochloris asiatica
CACTGGACCAATAAACAACATTCTTATCAAAGAAGAAAAAATTGAAGTTGTCAAGGACTTCATTCTTCTTGGATCAACTATCAACACTTATGGAAGCAGCAATCAAGAAATCAAATGATGTATTGCATTAAGCAACTCTGCTGCATAAGACCTTTTAAAGTGTTGAAAAGCGAAGATGTCAGCTTGAAGACGAAGGTGCGCCTGACCCAAGCCATGGTATTTTCAATAACAGTGCCTCTAGCAGGCCCTATTTGCCTTTGTGGAAAAAAAAAAAACAAAAACAAAATCACTGCCCATCTATCACAGGCATTGGATTGTGGAGTCAATCTCTAGGGGTCATCCGGAGCCATTATTTGCACTCTCTTTTCTGTCTTTTCCTCTCCTCTGATAGGTGGTGTTGAATGCAGCATCATGAGAGGCCCTGGATTGAAGGTCACATTTCTGCAACTAACTTGGGCATTCTTACATCAGAATTTCAAACGAATGGTGCCTCAGTTTCCTCAACTACAAACTGAGAAAGTTGGATTTGATTATCTCTGAAGTATCTTACAGAGATAATGTTTTTGGATTCAGTATCGTCTGATGCATGTGTAAGCCCTTCGTCCTGCTTTCTGTGACCTCAATGGTTATCCCTCTTCCATTGTCCTGCACTCTAGTCTCCCTTATCCTAGGGCAGTGGCATGAACACAGATACCTCACATTTCTTTGGAGACTTTCCTAAAACTAAGAAGAAATTAGCAATAACAGTTTTCCTGGAATATTTGTATGACAAACTTTTGATTGGGTTTGTTGAGTTGACAGAGTTCAATAGGAACAGAACCAAGATTTCAGTGCTTTTTTTTGCATAACCTGGAAAAGTATTATCCATTTTCTCTATCCAATCTTGCATCAATTCTGCCTGTTTTCATCCAGATTCAAAGTTACTGGGATTGATTATAATGCTTATCCATTACAGATTGTGCTTCTACCATATCTAAATGGAAGTATTAAATACAAGGACACTTCAAAAATTCTTGGAAAAAAATGGAATGAGAAGATAATGAAAATTTTCCATGTACTTTTTAAAGTCCTGTTTTGTTCATATTTGGTAGTTACTCAGAGAGAGTCTACAAATAGTGGATCTACTATCAAAAAGAAAAAGTACATTTTCTTCCAAATCCAGAAAAAGGTTGAGGAGTTCTTGGAGGAGGCAAATTCTGCAGCTATTGACCTACAAAGGAAATAGTTCTTTATGAGAATAGAATATGCAATAACACCCAACAGTTCCTTTCTCCCAGATAAGGTTGGTTTACTAGGATATTTATCACACTGTCCATGCTAAGTAGCCTGTATCTGTGTCCTAATATTATTACGGATGCTTATCACCCTCTACTGAGCATGGGTCAGAGCCAGGAAGGGATGCCAGTTCCAATCTGCAAAGCATCACCTTTTGTGAGCCCTTAATGAGTGTTCTTGAAAAGGACGCAGAGCAAAGAAAGAGAGAACTCAGTTTGCATTTGGAGAGTGAGACAATGAATAGAGGATAGAAGAGAATTTACTTATATAAAAAAGGATGTTATAAAATCCATTCACACTTATTCATTGGAGAATTTATTTCCTGCTCTTTCAGATTACAGAGAATGTCGGGAAGTGAGCAATGATCCAGGCTTTGAGTTGAGGGGGCTTGCCCAGTGGTGGGATTTCATTTTCTTTTTTCTCTTACTACCTGTATAAAGTGAAATAACTTAGTTGCTTTGAGTAAGTGGGGAAAGGAGGGGAAGTGTCTTCCAAATAAAGAATATCTGAAAGAATGTTGCTATCGATTTTTCCTTCTGAGTGACACAATTTAAGTGGCTCTTGACAGGAATTTTCCTCTTGATGACAATCAACTTCTGATTGCCTGGACAGCTCACTGCCACTGGCAGGAAAGAGAGGGAGCACTGCGACTGCACACCTGCAAGCCATGCTCAGAGCTCTTCCAGCTCCATCATAGGCTTTCCCACTAGGATGCCCATGAGCTGCCTATGAGCTGCCCCCATCAGGGACCAGGTGGTAGCAAAGGGTACGTGTGATAAAGGAGATAGACCGTGATGCTTTGCTTAAACTACTTTGATAATCTTCATAACTCCAGGTACATCTAGATCAGCTCATCATTATTATTAAGCAGCTCTGGTAGCGTAGTGGTTACGAATCAGGCTTCGAACCGCAAGGTCAGCAGTTTGAAACTACCTGCTGTTCTGTGGGAGAAAGATGAGGCTGTCTGCTCCCATAGAGATGTACAGCCTCGGAAACTTTGTACAGGGTCACTATGAGTCGGTTCCAACTCCTTGGCACATAACTACCACCACCATTATTATTATTATTATTATTAAAATTTAGGGTGGTGCTGAATAGTTCTAAATATGTGTAGATGAAAAACAAGTGCTTTCAATCATCTGAAGAGTTTGTTTTTAGGTCACTGAACATAAGCATGACTAAATTTGGAAAAAAGACTTTCATTCAAATGGTGTTATTTGAAGTAGAGTTTATATACAAATTTCTGAGCTGGTGACTAACTTGGGGGGAAGGTGACATGAACATGGGAAAAAAAAAACTGATATTTTTGCCAATCTCTGCTTAGAATTAAAAAGTAGACATTAGACATCTAGGAACATTGTTGTTGTTGTTATGTGCCATGGAGTCGGTTCCAACTCATAGCGACCCTGTACAGGGTTTCCGAAGCTGTAAATCTCTACAGGAGCAGAACGCCTCATCTTTCTCTTGCGGAGCAGCTGGTAGTTTCAAACTGCTGACCTTGCAGTTCGCAGCCCGATTCGTAACCACTGCGCTACCAGAGCTCCTTTAAAGGAACATTAGAGACTCTTTTTGCTTTCCATTTCTGTGCTAAACAATTCTACATTTGCTTAGAAAATATACTCTGTTTACAAAGAAGACATTAGGTAGCCCCCCAAAGCATGCAAAACCGGAGAGTTGAAATGAAGACAAACAAAGAACAAGAAGATTAGATGAAGGACAGAAGAAATTATGCAAGAGGAACTGTGGTGGGGCTGTAGGTTAAGTGTTGGATTTATCACAAGATCAGTGGTTCAAACCCACCAGTTTCTCTGTAGGAGAAGATGAGGTAGTTGGCTTCCGTAAAGATTTATAGTCTTTAAAGCCCTATGGATCAGTTACACTCCTAGTTGGAATCGGCTTTTTTTTTTTTTTTTTTAAATAGTTAATGCAATCAAATACCAAACTTAGTTCTGATTGAAAATCAATAGTAATAGTAATAAAAATAATAATAAGAGTATTTACTATTATTTTGTACTCTATAGTGTTCATGTTTTATTACTAATCTTTACAAAAACTTCTCAAACAACACAGCAACCCCAGAGTCTCAGAAAAGACACATGATTTGACTAGAGCCACAGACGCAGCAAGTGATGGAACTGAGATTCCAAGAACTAAGTTCAAAACACATATTTTGTGAAACAAAACAACATATCTTTGTAGCATAGCAACTTGTTTCTGGGCATAGGATTGTTTACCCAAATGTAATATGTCTGCCAGCCCTAGTAAAGGTACAGTGTAGGAAAGAATTTCCTTGTTATCTTGCCCCCGAAGTGGTTCACTTGAGGAATGTAGACAGTGTACGTATGAGCGGAGGCTTTATGGTATCCATAATAAACAGGCATCAACTCTGCCCCCAGGAGCTCTGGTAGTGTAGTGGTTACGAATCGGGCTGTGAACCGCAAGGTCAGCAGTTCGAAACTACCAGTTGCTCCTCGGGAGAAAGATGAGGCTTTCTACTCCTGTAAAGATTTACAGCCTCGGAAACCCTGTTCAGGGTTGCTATGGGTCAGAACCGACTCGACAGCACTTAACAACAACTCTGCCCCCATGTATGTCAGAGTAGAACTGTCCTCCATAGGATTTTTTAGTGGTTGTTTTTTGCAGGTAGATCACAAAACATTTTTTCAAGGGGACTCTCAGAGGATTCACTCAGTCTTTCAATCCTTAGGTTAGCAGGTGAGCATGTTAACTGTTGGTACCACAGTGTCTCCTGTTCATACTGCTATAATTTCAGGGAAGAGAGTCCAACTGTAAGACTGTTGTGAAACTATCTTTCAGAGTATATATTTCCATGGGAAAAACTGTTAAAAAGGAGCCACCTAAAACATAGTCTGCGTTTTACCAATTATTCAAAAAAACAAACAAACCCCTCAGTTGTTCTATGCTAGAATGGGAGGAAAGGCCAATAGCTTGACCTCAGGAAGAACAAGGCTGAGTAAAAGAAAGTCCACTCTGGCCGTGGCTACCTGATGCCACCATCAGATGGTGCAGTGGGTTCACTGCTCCTTGCCAGAAACTAGAATGGATAACTGGGAGTTTAGGGCTCTTGGTGGTAACATTTTTTCGGACAAAAATGTACATAAATGGTAAGTATGTTTGCAGTCATAAGAGTCTCTGCTTTGTAATAACCATGTTAATGTTCTCATAAAAAGATATGGGGCAAGAGCAAAGTGACAGAAAGGCTGATTAGCATTTTATGACAGAATTAAGCTGCATGACAGATAACTCACTGGTTTTACAACCCAGCAAATTCTACTTTCAAATGCTGGAGGTAGTAGGAATTTTTTGTTCATTTATTTGTTTTTTATATTTAACCATGAAGGTGTCAAGAGCAATTTGTATGGAAATGGAATATATTTGTAATAGTAAGTATGGTGATTTGTGCTAATAGTTATTAATCCATTTTCTTTAAAATTCTGAAAATATACTATATTCAGCTATTGAAGTTTCAAGTATATGTTGGTTTAGAAGTGAAGGAAAAAGTTCAGATCCCTGCTCTGAATTCAAATGATGGGTCCTAATTCATTCATAAGGAGTTCTGGTAGCGTAGTGGTTACAGATCGGGCTGAGAACCATAAGGTCAGCAGTTCAAAACTACCAGCTGTTCCATGGGAGAAAGATGAGGCTTTTTGCTCCTGTAAAGATTTAAAAAAAACCTGTACAGGGTCACTCTGAGTCGGAACTGACTCCATGGCACATAACCACCACCACCAATTCATATGATGGGTCTTACAAATTCAGCAATCTACCATTAATTCTTCCCAACTTTGGGGGAACTTTCATTGGAGCCTGTACTTCTGTGAGTGTTAAAGGGGAAATAATTTCCACTTTGTTCAAGGATCTGATTCTACATTAAGAGCTCCTCCACACTAATCAGTTTTGTTGTAGGTAAAAAAACCCAAACAAACCCAAAACTGATAGTTAGAATGAGGCAGAGGGATACCTTGCTTAATTCAGCTAAGAAAATAATTATCAATAAAGCATACTGCTACTGAGAAGTTACTCAACAGCTGTTTTCTTCATTTGCAAATATAAGAATTACCCCACGTTTCTTTAACTATTCATGGTATATGAGGATATTAATTTTCATTTACTTTGTTAAGAGTATAGTATCAACATATCAAATTTACCAATGTTTAAAAAAGTTTAAAAACCTGCTTGTAATCTAATCTTACCCTCCTAACACAACACTGACAATATATTGGTGTGGCACTGTAGGATAAGCACTGGACAACTGGTCAGTTTGAATCAGAAATTTTAAACCCACCAGCCACTCCTTAGAAACCTTAGGAAGGACTGCTGTGAGCACTTAACAACAACATATTTAAATACAAAAGATGCAAAGATTGTGTCTAGACTTCACGGGGCAGGCAGCTGGAAATGCTGGAAGACAGTATAGTCCCTGTTCTTCAAGAATTCCAGTCAATTTGGGTAGCCTAGATAATTTAATGCACAATGTAAGATGATATAATAAAGTACTGTAATATATGGATAAAGATTCTATAGTCCTTGCCTTGATTTCATCTGTAATTTAAAGTGATAGCACTTTATATATTCTAATTGTTGACAAACATCTATCTACTGGATTGAGAGTCAGGAGAGGCCAATATTAGTATTTTGGCCTTTAACAATAACAACAACAATATGCTATATAAAACGGTTCCACCCCACCCCCACTACAGTGTAAAACAAAGAAGATGGGATGAGATGAATTCAAAACAGTCTTCCTGCCCTGGGATTCTACAAGCTTGTGACTACAACTACTATCACTGAACAATTGAAATATTTCCATAAAACTTGGGAGATAGAGGCACTTCTGTATTCATGGTGTCTTTTCTTCTTTCCTGATAAATGGGGTTCTGGGAACCCAGCTCCAAGGGGTTTCAGAGCTAGTCGGAATAATGATGGAGCTGTCATGGATTTTGGGCTGAAGAGTGTGTGCAATCAAGAGGGCTCTGAATGCATCTTCACAGGGTAACAGAATGACAAGTCTAGGAGTCTTTTTAGTCAAAGGGTAAATTTTCAGGGGGTGGGCAGAGATCAAAACAAAGTAAGGAGCAGTTATGTAGAAACCAGACATTGGAATTGAACAGAGGGGTCAGAAGCAGAATCTGGAGAGATATCTTGATCCCAGGAACATAACCACAGGGCGAGAAGGCAATTTTTAATAGTAAGAACAGATGGCAGAGACATGGGCACTGTGGCTGCCATCTTCATAGGCTACATCACATGGGGTTAATTTTCTCCTGCAGTGGTGGGACATATGGGTTCATTTGTGTTCTCTTGTCTTACGCTTTCCATGGACCTCTGAAATAGTGATTGGCTAGGGTTGAAAATATAGTTTGTGGCTGAGGTGTGGAAGGTTTCTTAGCACCTTACTTCTAGTCTTTTTTTAATCAATTGATTCTCCATACTGTTGCTAGTACAATAGAGTTTCTATAATATAAAGGTGAGTCAAAAATAATCAGCACTGTGGTTATATAAAAACACCTATCCATGTCCATGGATGATGACAACATTGAGTGTGCATGTGAAATGCTTCTATAGAATAGGTGAGAGACAGTGGATTATGTTACAAATCATTTGCAAATCAACCATGGCTATGTCTATGAAATAATCCATGACAGACTTGGGTTTCAAAAACCCAAGTTTTTGTGCAAGGTGGGTATGGAAACAACTCATGGAAGAACATAAACAGATACATTTGGATATCTGTAAACAAAATCTGGACCTATATTTAAAGGAAGGTAAAAGTTTCTTTTAAAAAATCATTACTGGTAATGAGATATGGATTCATCACTATGAGCTTGTGTGTAAACAGCAGAGTATGGAATGGAAATATCCTCAATCGCCAACCAGAAAAAGTTCCAATGTCAAACATCAGCTGGAAAATTGATGCTTTCAGTTTTCTGGGATTATCAAGGGTTAGTATTGGAACACTAACAATCAACAGTGATCATTACAGTGAGATCCTCACTGAAGAGCTGTAAAATAAACTTTGGATTCAAAGCAGAGGACTGATATCCAAGGACATTGTGATCTTGCATGACAATTCATGTCCACACACCTCTACCCACACTGTTGACATTCGGCAAAAACTTCCTTTTGAGGTGTTAAAGCATCCTCCCTATAGTCCTGACTTTCACCTGTTTGGTCCTCTGAAAGCAGCCCTTCAAGAACAAAGTTCACCTCTGATGAAGAAGAAGTGAGGACAGCGGTGCATTTGTGGTTCACAGCTCAGCCTAAAACATTTTTTTTTTTAGTAAGGGAATATGTAAACTTATAGACAGATGGACAAAATGTATTGACAAGCAAGAAGTTTATGTCAAAAATTATCTATTTTCTTTTCTAAAAGTTTACTCAAATAAGTTCTACAGCCAGAGTGAAGACAATTTTTGACTCACCATCCTATATTGTCTTTAACCTTGCCACTCCTCTGGGTAAAGCCTTAATGGTCATCTTTGTCAAAAACTCTTAAAATTTCATAATCTTATATGAAAAGTACCCAAGTTACTTTTTAAACTTTCTGGATCATTTCTACCACATATGCATCATATGTTCTAGCCAAGCTGTGCTCCTCAATATTTCTCAAATATGTATTGTGCTTTCTCGCTATTGTGCCTTCATTAATGCTGATCACCCTCCTTAATGTCTTTCTCTGTCAAAATCCTACCTGGGCTCAATCTGATCCTAGTTTTCCTCAGGATCTTCCAAATCCCTTGATTAGACATAGTCTTTTTCTCCTTTGAATTTCTACAGTCAATTTTCCATCTCTTTTGCAATGTGTTACTTCTGCTCATATCATTGTTATTTCTACAGTTCCACCAATTTCTGTACTACTGAATTTATGTCCCCAGCACTTCCCATATTGCCTGCCACATGGTTAATAAGTCTTACATGTTCATTAAGGTGCATTGAGTTGGTGTGAATTCAATTGGATGAAGGGAGGACATGCGGGAAGTCAGGCTGAGGTAGTGACATTAGCAGCAGGGCAATCACATTGGCTTGGGTATTTATAAGGGAATAAATGAGAGGATGGATCAGAGAGTTCCATAGTAGAGATCTTAATAGTCTGAGGAAGGGGGTTAGTGTGAGTAGACACACCGAAATGCAAAATATAATCATATGACAGAAGGAAGTACTTCTACTCACGATGCCCTTTGTTTCTTGGTATCATTCATTTTTTGCTACATACACTTTCCTCTCTATACCCGACATGTTCTTTCCCCAAAACAGTGAAGGGAATATGGATCTTATTCATTTATTTTCACAAACACGAAAGATATACAAGGAGTCCTGGTATGGTGCTGTGGGTTAATCTGCTGGACTGCAAAGTCGATTTGAACTGCAAAATTGGTGGTTCAAGCTCACCAGTCACTCCTCGGAAACCCTATACAGGATTGCTATGGGTTGGAACTGACTGAATGGCACTTAACAACAACAACAACAAAAATATTCAAGCAAGCACAAGGCCATCTTGAAGTGTGAGTCCTTCATTTGGAGTAACTCATTCAAACTACCCATGCAATAGCAACAAAATCTATATACTTATTACAAACAAATTTAAGGACTACAAGGGGTTTAAATGAATACATATGTACCCTATTCTATGTATCTTTGCCCTCCAGAGAATATTCCTTTATTATTATTATTATTTTAAGAATAAATAAGTTCATTCTTGTAAACTTAACCACATAACTCTTATTTAATTTTGTGTCTCACTCATCTTTGTGGCTTTACATTTTGGCCCTCATATTTTACTCCCATGTAGTGAAGGCATGTGTTGTAGTTGTTCATGTTTGATTCCTACACTAGATTTCCTAGGTTTAAACCTTACTCTGCAAAAGTACTGGCACTGTGATGCTAGGCTAGTTCCTTTACTTTTTATTTTTGCTGCATTTCCTCATCTCTAAAACAGGGATGATGATAATAACATTGTAGTGAGTGAGTTAATGTCTACAAGGTAATAAGGTCAGTGTTTGGTACATAGAAAATATTAGCTTTCTTCACTTATATTCATTATTAGACTTAGAACTGAGCCTAGCCCACTAGAGTTTTTAAAATTTGCAGTGCCACCTGGTTGTTTCTTGATCAAACTGTGACCCATGCTAGTCTCGAAACTAATCTTCCCAGTCATGCTTACCTGGAGTCATTTTCCATTGTGTATGTACTCAGTGGCTATTTTCCATCCCTGATGTATCGCTGTCCCTTTGTTCAGGTAGAAACTTCACTTGGCTTTGCTGGGTAGCTTTCTACATTGTCTTAGATTGAGGATACCCCATGCTGCACTTCAGGTAGAGACTGAAAGGAAAATGTCCATAGCAAATGGCACTATACTGTTGGTTAAAAGCATAATGAAACTTTTTACCTTTCCCTGTAGCATTCAGGGAGGAGAAGCAGAGCCTTGGTGGAGGAGCAGTTGATTTGAAAGAGCAAATTCTAACAACAGCAGAGAGACTAGGGGAAAAGCTGTTAGGCAGTCTTCCAAGTATACCATACTGTTGATTATAACAGTAAAGGGGCTCTCTTTCTAATCACTCAGTTTACATTTCTGAGACCTCTTGACAAAGGCAGTAGGATGAAGGCTGCTATTACAGATGTGGCTTCTATGGTAGACTTAGCCAACTTGTTAACTCCTAAGAATAATATATATATACATATACATCCTGGTGTGGGGCTGTGGGCTAGTGTCCTGGACTGTAAAGTTGGTTTGAACTGCAAAGTCAATGGTTCAAGCTCACTAATTGCTTCTTGGAAATCCTATGGGTTGGAACCAACTCAATGGCACTGAACAACAATAACAGCAATATATATGAAGTTAGCTAACTTGTTAACTACTAAGATTTATATATATATATATGAGCTCTGGTAGCGTAGTGGTTACGAATCGGCCTGCGAACCTTAAGGTCAGCGGTTCGAAACTACCAGCCGCTCCGCGGGAGAAAGATGAGGCTTTCTACTCCCGTAAAGATTTACACCCTCGGAAACCCTGTACAGGGTCGCTATAGGTCGGACCCGACTCGATGGCACTTAACAACAACAACAACATATATGATTTACACTTCATGGGATGTTTCAATTCTGTCAATAGGTATAAACAGTAAATTTGATGTTTCCTCGTACCTTTGATTCTTTGTTGTTGTTAAGTGCCGTTGAATCAGTTCTGACCCATAGCGACCCTGTACAAGGTTTCCAAAGAGATGCTGGTGAGCTTGAACCACCAATCTTGCAGTTCAAATGGCTTTGCAGTCTGGCGCATTAACCCACAGCGCCACACCAGGACTCCTCCTTTGATTCTAGTCAGCAGTAAAATCAAACTAGATTGGAAACTCTTTATACCTATTGACCCATCACAGAGCTGATCCCATCCTATGCACTGAATACATGTTAGTTGACACTGAGGTACCTTGCCATTATCTGTTCAATTGTCCTATTCAGAACGACTTCTATTCTTTTATTTATTAATAGTTCCCAAGTTGCCACAAATGCAGTGTGTGTTCTAGGTATAGTTTAATCAGTTTTTAAAAGATAAATGATCATTTGCTTTTTCTGGGACACAGTCCCTTTTCTTATGTAATAAAAAAAAAGCAATGGCCCTTTTTGCTAGCATATCACATTGAGATTTCATATCTTATTCATATTTATCACCAACATTCATTCTTATCTATTACTCCCTAGAACCTTACAGCCTATCTGTTTTTTATTCCCAATGAATATTTGTGAGTTAGAATAATTTTTCCTAAAATGAGTATATTTTAGTTTATGTACAGTTTGCATTTTTTCAAGCTCAATCTCTTCTTTCCTTTACATATTTAAAGCCTCGGGGCTTTGTTTTTCATTTCTAAGTTTTCATCATGTGTAATATTTCCTCTTTTGGTATCATCAGCATTACAGACTAATTTCTTCCTTTTCCCAGATCATGCAAACTGTGAGCATAATCGTAGGCTCAGAGAAAACACTTTTTACTTATTAATTTTTGAGTAATACACTGGAAATACGATTAGCTTATTTCCACAGTGAAGATAGGGCAAATTTTCTGATGCCAAGTAGAAGAAGGTGGCATTCTAAGTATGGTCCCATCTGGCTTCATCTGTTAATTTTTATAGTGTTACTCATTCTGACTCCGACTCTTTTGCCAAAGCTGTAGGAGCTGCTTTAGATTTCTGGGACTAGGAAAGTCAAAGAATGAATAAAGGCAGCAAGAAAGGAAGTTGGGATAAGTCAAGGTGTGCTAATAAAGGAATGAGGGTGCAGGACTAATGTCAACCCTTCCAAATTAAAAATACTATAAAAACTATAAACACCCTTCGTATATCAGTTTGCCATACTGTGGTGGCTTGTGTGTTGCTGTGATACTGTAAGCTATGCCACTGATATTTTAAATATCAGCAGGGTCACCTATGGTGGACAGGGGTCAGAAGAGTTTCCAGATTAGGAACAAAGAGAGGCAGGTCACTTCTGAAGGGTTAGCCATTGAAAACGTTATTAATAGCAGAGGAGTGATGAGTATTGTCTGATACAGTGCCAGAAGATGAGCTCTACAGGTTGGAAAGAACTCAGAATATGACTGGGGATGAGTTGCCTCTTCCAAGTAATGTTGACCTTAATGACTTAGATGGAGCAAAGCTTTTGGATTCCCCCCCCCCCGCTTTTAGTATGGGTATATTTTCTTAAGCTTTTACGATATGCAATATTTTTCCTTTTGTGACCGACGAATTTCACTCAGCATAATGTCCTCGGAGTCCTGGTGTGGCGCAGTGAGTTAGTGCACCAGACTGCAAAGCCATTTGAACTGCAAGGTCGGCAGTTCAAGCTCACCAGCTGCTCCTTGGAAACCCTATACAGGGTTGCTATGGGTCAGAACTGACTTGATGACACTTCACAACAACACAACAATGTCCTCAAGGTTCATCCATGTTATGTGGTGGCTTGCGGCTTCCTTTATTCTTCAAGGAAGCATAATATTCCATTATCTGTATGGACCAAAGTTTGCTTATCCATTCTTCCATTGATGGGCACTTAGGCTGTCTTCACATTTTTGCTGTTGTGAATAGTGCTGCTATAAACATTGGTGTGCACATGTACTGTACTACTCATGTACTGGCTTGTATTTTCTGTGGATATACACCAAGTGGAAGAATTGCTGGATCATAAGGTATTTCTATTTCCAACTTTCTGAGGAAGTGCCATACTGTTTTCCAGAGTGGTTGGACCATTCTGCATTTCCACCAGCAAGTTAGGAGGGTCCCAGTCTCTCCACATCCTCGCCAGAATTTATTGTCCTGTGCATTTTTGAACTTCACTGTTATTGCTGGTGTGAGATGATATCTCATTGTTGTTTTGATTTGCATCTCTCTAATGGCTAATGATTGTGAACATTTCTTCATATGTTTGTTGGCTGCCTGAATCTCTTCATTGTTGAACTGTCTGTTTGTGTCCTGTGTCCATTTTTAATTGGGTCACTTGTCTTTTTCTTGTAAAATCCTATAGATTTTAGAAATTAGTCCCTTGTCTGATATGTCATTGCAAAAGATTTTTTCTAATTCTGTGAGCTCCCTTTTAACTCTTCTGAGTAAAAGGGAGCTCACAGAATTGGAAAAAATTCTGGTGAAATCCTTTGATGCACATAAGTTTCTGGTGAAATCCTTTGATGCACATAAGTTTCTTATTTTCAGAATGTCCCAATCATCTATTTTATCTTCTTTTGTTTGTGTAATTTTTGCAAAGTTTGGTAGTCTGTGTGTGCCCTGGATTTGTCCCTAGTTTTTCACCGATGACCTATATAATTCTGGGATTCACATTTAGATCTTTAATCCATGCTGAGTTGGTTTTTTATATGGTGTTAGGTAAAGGTCTTGTTTCAATCTTTTGAATATCGATTTCCAATTCTGCCAGCACCATCTTTTGAAGAGACTATTTCCTGCCCATTCAATTTACTTTGGCCCTTTGTCAGAGATCAGTTGGCTGTATATGGATGGGTTAATTTCTGGAATCTTGATTTTGTTCCATTGAGCTACGTATCTTTCATTGTACCAGTACCAGGCTGTTTGGACCACTATAGCTATGTAGTCTATTTTGAAATCAGGGAATGAGAGGCTTCCAACTTTGTTCTTCTTCTTAAGCAGTGCTTAGCTTATCCTGGGTCTCTTTCCTTTCCATATTAAGTTTGTAATTGTTTTTTCCTCTCTCTAAAGAATGTCTTTGGAATCTGGATTGGGATTGCATTATATGTGCAGATTGTGGAGCAAAGCTTTTGGTACCATCATTTGTTGATGGAGCATGACTCAAAATGTGAAGACAAAGCTTCAAATATCCATCAATGATCCAAATATGAAATGTACAAAGTATGAATCTAGGAAAATTGGAAGTCATCAAAAATGAAATGGAATGTATGAAAATCAATATTGTAGGCATTAATGAACTGAAATGGACTGGTATTGAACATTTTGAATCAAGCAATCATATAGTTTTCTATGCTATAAATGACAAACTGAAGAGGAATAATATCAAATTCATTGTAAAATGAGCATCTCACGATATGTTTTAAGTACAATGCTGTCTATGACAGAATAATAGCATCAATAATAGGCATCAATAAAGAAGACCAATTAATATCACTATTATTAAAACTTATGGATGAATCACTAAAGCAATGACGATGAAATTGAAGAATTCTACCAACTTCTTCAGTCTGAAATTGATCAAGCGTGCAATCCAGATGCATTGATAATTACTGGTGTTTGGAATGAAAAGTTGGAAACAAAGAGGAAGGATCAATCATTTTATAAAATATGGCCTTGGGTATAGAAATGTTTCAAGAGATCATTTGATAGAATTTTGCAAGATCAATAATTTATTCATTGCAAATGACATTTTTTAGCAACATAAAAAATGACTGTGTACATAAACCATAAACCTCACCAAATAGAATAAAATCAGTTTGACTTTATTGGTGAAAAGAGACAATAAAGAAACTGAATATCATCAGCCAAAACAAGGCCAGTGGTCAGCTGTAGAACAAACCATCAATTACTCATATGCAAGTTTGGGTTGAAGCCAAAGAAAATTAAAACCAGTCCACAAGAAACAAAATATGACATTGAGTATGCTGCTGTTGATTCAGTTCTGACTCATACTCACCCTGTATAGGATTGCTCATGCTGTAAATCTTTAAGGGAATAGAAAATCTCATCTTCCTTCATGGAGGATGTAACCTGGTGACCTTATGATTAGAAGCCCAATGCATAGCCCATTACATCTCCAGGACTGTTTAGACTTGAATATATCCCATCTGAATTTACAGATCATCTCAAGAACAGATTTGACACATTAGACACTAATGACTAAAGACCAACAGAGTTGTGGGATGACACCAAAAACACCATACATGAAGAAAGAAAAGAAATAAATAAAAGATCAAAATGGATGCCAGAGGATACTAAAGAAACTGGAAGAAATGAAAAGTAAAAAAAAAAAGCAGAACAGAAAATTCCAAAGGGCAGCTTGGGAAAAAATAGTATTGTAAAGATATGTGCAAAGAAATGGAGCTAGAAACCAAAAGGGAAGAACATATTCAGCATTAAGAAAAAAGTTGAGTCTTGACTTACAATATTGAAGGACTATATGGGCAAAATATTGAATGACACAGGAAACATGAAAACAAGATGACAGGAGTACACTGTCACTTTACAAAAAAGAATTGACCAGGGTTCAACTATTTCAAGAGGCAGCAGATAGTCAAGAACTAATGATACTGAAGAAATCCAATCTGCATTGAAGGCACTGGTGACAAACAAGACTCCAGGAACTGATAGATTACAACTTGAAATGTTTCTACAAACTGATGCAGTGCTAGAGGCTCTCATTTGTCTATATGAAGAAATTTTGAAGACAGCTGCCTGACCAACCAATTGAAAGAGATACATGGCTTTGTCCGTTCCAAAGAAAGATGACTGAACAGAATGAGGAAATCATTGAATATTGCCATTAATATAACATGCAAGTAAGATTTTTCTGTACAAGGAGCTGCCAGAAATTAAAGCTGAATTCAGAAGAAGATTCGGAATGAGGCATGACATTGCTGATGTCAGATGGATCGTAACTGAAAGCTGAGACTACCAGAAAGATGTTTGGTGGTGATAGTGTGCCATCGAGTCAGTTCCAACTCATATAGACCCTGTATAGGATTTCTGAGGCTGTAAATCTTTCCAGGAGCAGAAAGTCTCATCTTTCTGTGATCGAGTTGCTGATGGATTTGAACTGCTGGCCTTATAGTTAGCAGCCTATCACATAACCTACTGTGCTACCAGAGCTCCTTTTTGAAGTCAACTAGTGCTTTATTGCCTATGCAAAGGTGTGTTGTTGTTGTTGTTAAGTGCCATCAAGTCAGTTCCAACTCATTACAACCCTATATAGGGTTTCTGAGGAGCTGCTGGTGAGCTTGATCTACTGACTTTGCCATTCAAACTGACCTTGCGTTTGAGTGCTTATCCTACAGTGTTGCACCAGGACTTCATGCAAAGGCATGAGACTGGATCATAACTAACTATAATAATATGGGGGAAAATGGAAATTCTAGAACATTTAATTGTGACCATGAGGAAACTTTACACAGACTAAGAGGAAGTTGTCAGAACAGAATAAGGGAATACTGAATTGTTCAAAATCAGGGAAGTTTTTTGCCATGGTTATATCATTTCACTGTATTTCAATGGGTATGCTGAATAAATAATCAGAGAAACTGGATCATAAGAAGAAGAACATGGCACCAGGATTGTAAGAAGACTCAATAAGAACCTGCAATATGGAGATAACACAACCTTTCCTGCTGGAAGTGAAGAGTACTTGAACTACTCACTGATGAAGATCAAAGACTACTGCCTTCAGTATAGTTTGCACATCAATATAAAGGAAACAAAAATCTTCACAACTGAACCAATAAACAACATCCTGATAAACAGTAAAAAGACTGGTGTTGTGAAAGACTTCATTTTATTTGGATCTACAATCAACTCTCAGGGAAGCAGCAGTCAAGAAATTAATGTATTGCATTAGGCAAATCTGTTGCATAAGACATCTTTACAGGGTTCAAGGGCAAAGATGTCAGTTTGAGAGCTAAGGTATGTCTGACCCAAGCCTTTATATTTTCTATTGCCTCATATGCATGTGATAGCTGGACAGTGAATAAGGAAGACTGTAGAAGAATGGATGTATTTGAATTTTGGTATTGGTGAAGAATATTGAAAGTACCATGGACTGCTGGAAGAGCAAACAAATCTGTCTTATAAAGACAATCAGAGTTCTACTTAGTTGTGAGGCTGATGACACTTGCTTTGTTTTTTATACTTTGGACATACATTCAGGTGGGACCAGTTCCTGGAGAAGGACATCATGCTTGGTAAAGTGGAGGGTCATTCAAAAAGTCTCCCAATGAAATGAATTGACATAGTGGCAGCAGCAATGTGCTCAACATAACTACAGTTGTGAAGATAGTGTAGGACCAGGCAGTTAAGTTTTTTGTGCTTTGGATTGCACTGAATTTATGGCACTGAACAACATTAAAACGGACAAGATCTGTTCATTCAAACTGGCTTCACCAATTAGGCAGAGTATAAAAGGAAAAGTCAAACTGACTGGGATGGTGAATCAACCCAGAAACCTATTAGTGGTCTAAACTTATACAAGTCATTTAATCTTATCTTTCTTTTCCTGTTTCTTGTTTCATGTCTCTCTTCTTTCTCTTGCCTTTTGATTTTTTGGGAGGAATTGGATTATGGAAACTAGATCATCACAAACAGACTATATATAGGCAATGTTGGTGGTGGTTCTGTGCCGTGGAGTCGGTTCCAAGTCATAGCGACCCTGTACAAGGTTTCTGAGGCTATAAATCTTTACGGGAGCAGAAAGCCTCATCTTTCTCCTGCAGAACAGCTGGTAGTTGTGAATTGTTGACCTTAAGTATTCGCAGCTCGATTCGTAACCACTACACTACCAGAGTTCCTTTATTTAGGCAATAATTGTATGTATTTTTATTTTTTAATTATGAGTTATTTCCATCATAAATAAAAGTAGATTAATACAATAAAACCATAGACTTTTTTTTTTTTAAGTTCAAAATTTATTTGTAAAAGAAACAAAACATAATAAGCTTTCTATGATGGCATTTTCTCTATCCCTTCCTGCATTTGGCATTTTTCACTTATGCAAAATTTTATACTTCATGAATATATAAATAATTCATTGTGTTGTTTTGTAAATTTTTATACTTAATGTAAATCATATAATACTATACATATTCGGCTGTAGCTTGACTTTGTCACCAACATTGTTTCTGGAATTTATCTTTGTTTGAGCATATTGATTCATATTGCTGGCTCTATGGTATTCTATCCATAGACATTCTATCCATAATTTGAAACTCCATGATATTGGTGATGTATATTCTATATTTCCAGTTTATTCATTATTTTGAGTATAATAAATATTTAAAATATAAAGCCTTGCATAATTATATAATAGTCCCTCTCATATATAACTAGGAGTAGGATTACTAGGCTGAAGAGTGCATATTTTAAACTTTGCTAGATTTTGACAAATATTGTTCCAAAGTGATTGTGCCAATTTATATCCCCTGAACTATATGAAGAAGAATGCAGCGTCAGAATTGGAAAAAGACTATGGCAACCTGAGATATGTGAATGACACTGTCTTGCTTGGTGAAAACAAAGAGTACTTGAAACATGTACTGATGAATATCAGAGACTACAAACTTCAGTATGGATTATACCTTAACATAATGAAAACAACCATATTCTCAACTGGACCAATAAACAACATTATGAGACCTGGAGAAAATATTGAAATTCTCAAAGATCTCATTTTACTTGGACCCACAATCAATGTGTGTGTAAACAGCAGTCAAGAAATCAACAGATATATTGCAAATCTGCTGTGAAAGACCTCTTTAAAGTATCGAAAGGGAAACTGTCACTTTGAAGACTAAGGTGTGCCTGACCCAAGCCATGGTATTTTCAATTGCCTCATATGCATGCTATAACTGGAAAAGGAGTTACAAAGAATGAAGAAATATGATGCCTTTGAATTATGATGTTGTTGAAGAATATGAAATATGCCATAGACAAAAGAATGAACAAATTTGTGTTGGAAGAAGTACAGATAGAATGCTGTTTAGAAGTGAAAATGGTGAGACTCCATGTTTTGCACTTTGGACATATTATGTCTGCTGCAAGACATTATGCATGATAAAGTAGTTTTGTTAAGTGCCTTTAAGCCCGTTTCAACTGTATAGGGTTAGCAATACAGTGCTCATCCTACCACTCTCTTTGCAAGATGAATTGACTCAATGTCTGCAACAGTGGGCTCAACCATATGCAGGACTGTGAAGGTGATACAGAACTTGGTAAGATTTTGTTCTGCTGTACATGGGGTCACTATAAATTAGAACTGTCTGTATGACATCTAACAACAACTTACTGCCATTGTGCCAATTCTGACTCATCGTGACCCTATAGGACAGAATAGGACTGTTCCTTAGGGTTTTTGAAGAATGTAATTCTTTATCAGAGCAGACAGACTCATCTTTATTCCATGGAGTGACTAGCTGGTTTAAACTGCTGATCTTTTGGGTAGCAGCTAAAAGCTTTACATGCATACCATCAAGGTTTCTTCAAACAATAACCCCATTGCCATCGAGTTGATTCCAACTCATAAAAACCCTATGGAGGGTTTCTGATGATGTAACTCTTTATGGAAACAGAATTCTTCTCCTTTCTCCCTTGGAAGGCTGGTGCAGGAAACTGTTGACTTTGTGGTTTGCAGCACAATGTGTACTCAGCTATGTCACAAAGGCACCTTCTAACAACATACTATTGTTGTTAAGTGCTGTCAAGTCAGTTCTCACTCATGGTGACCTGTATAGGGTTTTCAAGGAGCTTCTGGTGGGTCTGAAATGCCAACCTTGCAGCTCAGACTGACCTTGCGATCCAGTGCATTATCCTGCAGTGCCACACCAGGACTCCAAAATGTAAGAAAGTTGCCATTGTTCCACAACAGTGTGTAGCAGTCATCAAATATTTAAGGTTTTGTCAATCTGATAGCTGTGAAAAAGAATATTATTATTGGTTTAATTTCAATTTTCCTGAGAACTGTGGTTCTGTAGGATAAGCACTGTACTGCTAACAATAAGGTCAGAGGTTTCAGGCCATGATCAGCTCTACCAAGGAAGATGAGGCTTTCTGTTCCCATAAAGATTTGCAGCTCTGGAAACCCAACCCTGCAGCACTTAACAATAATACAAAGTACTAGGAAAGTTGGACATCTATTCATACAATTGTGTTTACATTTCATTTGGTTTGATGTTCTATGAGTTATATATCCATGTAAATAGCAATCTGTCATTTAACTAGCATGTGATCCTTTTATATTTAGTGTGATTACTAAAATAATTGATTTTTTATCTACCATGTTATTTTGTGTATTTCCTTGAATCTACTCTTTCTATGATTTTTGTCTCTTTTTGTTTTAATTTTCTATTTCTATTTATTTTACTTTTATTCCCTTTCCTCTTCTACTCTTTGAAATTTCTGCCTTTCGCTTTCATCTATAAAAGGTCAATATTAATATGCTAATGTGTGCATTTGGCTTAACAAAGTCTCTATTCTTTATTTGAATACTCAGGCAGCTTACTATCTCTTTCCTCTTTATTTTTATATCTTATTGATCAATATTTAAGGTTTGCCTAGTTTTTGACTCACCAGTTAGATATCCTTGTTAATGTTAATTTTGCAATTAATGCTTATCTAGATTAATGACATTTTAAGCAATTTTGTCTACTCGTCATTCTTTCATAGATTTCAACCTTCCTTCTAGGTTGAGACTCCTTTTTCCTAATGTGCATTATATATTGGTTCTTTGAGCAAGTGTACATTAGTGAAGCACTCTGACTTATCTTGTCTGAGTGGCCTTTATTTCACTCTGACTCATGAATGATGATCTACATTTGTAAAGAATTCAAACTTGACTATTATTTTCTTTTAATACTTCAGTGATATAATTTCACTGTTTTTCTTATTTCTATTGATGCTGTTGAGAATTCAATCAGTGTAGTTATTATTCCTTTGTATGTGATCTGCATTTTTTTCCTTAGTGCTTTTAATATCCTCTCTTGGGTGTTTTGCAGCTTCATAATGAGTGGTTAGGTGCCATTGAATCGATACACACTCATAGCGACCTTATGAACAGCAGAACGAAACACTGCCTGATCCTGGGCCAATCTCAAGATCTTTGCCATGCATGAGCCTATTGATGCTGCCACTTTGCAAATCCATCTCGCTGGGGGGCTTCCTCTTTTTCTCTGACCCTCCACCTTACTAAACATGATATCCTTCTCCAG
>NW_006408579.1:4188689-4201766 GCF_000296735.1 Chrysochloris asiatica
TATATATATATATACACATATATTCATATATACTGACCTACTGCTATTGAATCTATTCCAACTTGTTGAGACTTTGTATAGGGTTTCTTTACAGGAGCAGAAAGCTTCCTTTTTCTCCCTGGGAACAGCTAGTGTGTTTAGATTGCAACCTTGTGGTTAGCAGTCTAGTCTTATCCTACATTGCCATCAGGGCTCCTTCACAGGTATACTGTTATTGTTGTTGTTCAGTGCCATCTAGTTGATTCCTATCCGTAGTGACCCTGATAGGATTTCCGAAGCTATAAATCATTGTGGGATCAGAAAACTTCATTTTTCTCTCATGGATCAACTTGAACCACTGGTCTTGTGGTTCCCAGCCCAGTACTTATCCCACAGCACCATACCAGGACTTTCTCTCTATATATTTTCTTGTTATGTGACATGGAATCTGTTCTAACTCATAGCACCTCTGGAGACTATTTCCAAGGCTGTACGTCTTTCGGGTGCAGATAATCTCATCTTTCTCCCATGGAGCAACTGGTGAGTTCAGTTTCGACACATAGAGAACCTATGTACAACAGAACAAATCACTTCCCTGACCAGCAACATCCTCATCATTGTTGTTACATTTGAGCCCACAGTGTCACCATCTCTTTGGGGGACATTCCCTTCTTTTGTGCATGTTGATGCTTCACTTTACTAATCATGATGTTCCTCTCCAGAGACTAGTCCCTCTTGATAACATATCCAAAGTATGAGAGGTGAAGTTTTGCCATCCTGACTTCTGAAGTACATTCTGGCTGTACTTCTTCCATCACAGATATGTTGGGTCTTCTGGCAGTTAATGGTACTTTTAATAATATCCAACACTGTAATTCAAATGTATTGATTATTCTATGGTCTTCCTTGAAATACTTGCAGTAAGTATTTCAAATCCTCTTCATTATCTAACTTTCACATGCACAGAGGCAATTGGAATTACCATGACTTGGGTCAGGTGCACCTTAGTTCTCAAACTGTTGTCTTTGCTCTTGAATGCTTTAAAGAGGTCTTATGCACCAAATTTGCTTAATGCAATATGTCATTTGATTTCTTGGTTGCTGCTTTCATGAGTGTTAAAATTGTGCATTAGAGCAAAATGAAGGCTTTGACAACTTCAATCTTTTCTCCATTTATCATGATGTTATTCATTGACCCAGTTGTGAGGATTTTTGTTTTCTTTACACTGAGGAGCAATCCATACTGAAGGCTGTAGTCTTAGCTCTTCTTCAGTAAGTATTTCAAATCCTCTTCACTTCCAGCAATCAAATGTGTGTAATCTTTGTATTATAGGTTGCTAATGAGTCTTCCTCCAATAATTCTGAGAAACTGGATTATATGAAGGAAAATATGCCATTAGAGTTAGAGGAAGACTCATTAACAACCTTCAATATGCAGATGACACAACCTTGCTGGCTGAAAGTGAAGAACTTAAAATACTTACTGATGAAGATCAAAGACCATAACCTTCAGTATGGGTTGCACCTCAATGTAAAGAAAACAAAGAACTTCACCACTGAACTAATAAATAACATCATGAAGCTAGCCTATGAAAATGGAAATTTATTTTCAGTTAGATGACTCCAGGCATTCAAGAATAGGAAACAGAGGCTACCAGAATACTCATTCTATAATGTCTTAGTGTTTCATGGAGGCTCACCCCTTTGTCTGCCAAGTCAGCTTTATGGTCTTTGTTCTTTTTTGCTTCTCTACTTTCTTATGCTGTTTCTTTCTGTTTACTTATCAGCAAGCACAAGACTCCTGTCTGACAGTCATTAACTTTCCTTTTAAATACCAGCATCATCAAATAGAACTCTGTCTCATGCTCTCTATTTCCCATGTTGATTTTGCAAGTGCCATCAAATTAGTTCTGATTCATAGCAAACCTGTATAGGGTTTCAAAGGCTATAGATCTTTATGGGAGCACAAAACCTCATCTTTCTCCCATGAAACTGCTGGTGGATTTGAACTGTCCAGTGCTTATCCTACAGACAGACTAAAATCTATGTGACTTGGGCTCACTTTGGCCTGGTTGATCTTGAGACTTACCTGGTTCATGTAGCTGTGCCTGCAGAAAAAGAAACCAGGACATAGACATTGGAGTCAGAGTATTTTTCCCAGAAAGTTTCCAAATGAGCTGGATATTATTGGCAGCTCTGGTATAATTGATGTTTAGTCAAGCTTCACTGAGAAGAGTAAGGCATGAGTCTTACATGAATCTTCTTTAGAATGCTTAGTTTTAATGGATTTGGTCATTCCTTCAGAGAGCATCTTATAGATGCATGTTATGGTATAATTAAAACAAATTCATCTGGCTACAAACCATATTGATTGTTTTCTAGACCTATGGTAGTATCTCTGATGGTGCAACAGTTAAACACTCAGCTGCTAATCAAAAGTTTGGTGGTTCAAACACATCCAGTAGCTTATGGGAGAAAGATCCATCAACATGCTTCCATAAAGACAGTCTAGAAAACCATATCGTGCAATTCTACTGTTTGAAACAGAGTCAGTATGAATTGAAATCAACCTGATGGCACATAAGAACAACAAGGTAACAGTTTCTTTCTACATAGTCCTCTGTTCATCTAAGAATGCAGTTTCTGTTCTCTTTGGACCTCAGTATTGTCTTTTATTGGCTGATGAATTTTCCAGCTTTCCCCCAGTCTGTAATCTAGTCATGTATCTGAAGAGGTTGCTTCCTTTTGCACCCGAATTTTGAATTAAGGTCCATTTCTTAGCCCCAGCTACACTTAGATTTTGTGTCTTAAAACATGAAATATTATACAATAATAACATTTAAATGATAATAATAGCTACAGTAAAAGATTCTTGGCTGTGCTGCTAGTCCTGGATGCACACATGCTGGGTATTTGATCTTGGCTCATCATTTTCCTATCTGGATCCTAATCTTTTCCACTGTAAAACATAAGGGGAGATAAGATGGTCTTTAGATTTATCTTTGATGATGACATGAATTGCCACTTGCCAACATTTATAGCTTGGATAAACATCTAGTGTGGTGTATAAACATCAGTTTAGTGATGGTACCACCTTCTCTATCTCTCTTATGCAGACTGGCTCTACTGAGTGCCTTTTATGACTGACTCAGACTGTGATGGGGAAACATAGGCAGGATTAGTATGGAGTATTTGATACTATGTAGAAACTTAATTCAAGAAACATGAGGGGGCTTCAAAAATTTCATGGAAAATGGAATGAAAGATAATAGAAATTTACATTGAACTTTTTGAAGCCTGCATGTATTAGGATGAGTCAAAAATTATCTGCACTCTGGTTATATGAAAACACCTGTCCATCTCCATGACTGATGACAACATTGAGTGAGCACATGAAATAATTCTATTGAGTAGACAAGTGACAATTGATTATCTGGCAAATCAGCCATGGCTCTGCCTATGAAATAATCAAAAACAGACTTGGGTTTTGAAAAGTTTGTGTGAGATGGGCATCAAAAAAATTCATGGAATAGCATAAACAGAAGCGTTTGGACATCTGCAAACACAATTTGGACTGATACTCAAAGGAAGGTAAAAGTTTCTTTAAAAAAATCATTAATGGTGATGAGACATGGATTCATCACTATGAGCCTGAGAGTATGGCAGATATTGGACGGAAACACTTTAATCACTGATGAAGAAACGTTCAAAAGTAAACCATCAGCTGGAAAATTGATGCTTACAGTTTTCTGGGATTCTCAAGGGCCAGTATTGGAACACTACCAAGAAAAAGTTCAGCAATCAACAGTGCTAATTACAATGAGTTGCTCACTGAAGAACTGAAGGCTAAACTTCGGATTAAATGCAGGGACTGGTCCCTCCTAATAACATGTCAAAAGTACACAAGACAAGTCTCATTTATCCTTGATTCTAAGGAGCAATCTGGCTGTAATTTTTCTTCCAAGACAGATGTGTTCATTCTTCTGACAGCCATTTTACATTCAACATTCTTGAACAACACCAGAATTCAAAGGCATGTATTCTGCAGTATTCCTTATTCATCATCCAGTTTTCACATGTATATGATGTGATTGAAGATACCATGGGTTTGGTCAGGTGCACTTTAACCCTTAAAGTGATGCTTTGCTTTTAACATTTCAAAGAGGTCTTTTACAGCAGATTTGCTCAATGGGATCTGCTGTTGAAATGTTACTTCCTGAAGTAGTTGATTCCTTTTTGGTACAGTGATTCTACGTATTCCTTCCATTTTCCCTTGATGATTTCTCTGTCATTTTATTTCTTGACTGCTGCTTCCACAGGCAATCATTGTGAATTCAAGTAAAATGAAATCCTTGATAACTTTAACATTTTCCATTTTCTCTATTTATCGTGATGTTGTTTATTGGTCCTGTTGTGAGGATTTCTGTATGTTGAGGTATATATAGTACATACTGAAGTCTTTGATCTTCATCAATAATTGTTTTAAATTCTCTTTGCTTTTAGCAACAAGGTTGTGTTCTCTGCATATTGCTGGTTGTTAATGAGTCTTCCTCCAGTCTTGATACCATGTACTTCTTCATATACTCCAACTTCTGAGGGTTTTTGTTGTTGTTGTTGTTGTTGTTATTGTTTTTTCTCAGCATGCAGATCTAAAATGTATGGTGAATGGATACAACCTTGACATGTACCCTTCTTGATTTTACACCAAACATACAGTACTCCCTTGCTCTATTTATACCACTGCCTCTTGATCTATGTACAGTGTCCACATGAATACAATTAAATGTTCTGAAACTTTCAATATTTGCAATGCTATCTGTAGTTTGTCATGATCTACAGAGTAGATTGCTTATACATATATCTTTCTGGTATTCTCTGCTTTCATTTAAGATCCATCTGATATCAGTAATGATATTCCTTGTTTCAGGTATTTTTCTGACTCTGGCTTAAATTTCTGGCAGTGCTCTGTTGATACACAACTATAATAGTTTCTGAATTATCTTCAGCAAAACTTTTACTTGAACATTATATTAATATTATAGTTTGATTATTTCTACATTCTGTTAGGTAACCTTTCTTTGGAATGGTCATACATATTAATCTCTTCCAGTTGGTTGGACAGGTACCTGTTTTCCAATTCCTTGTCAAAGAGGAATGAGTGTTTACACTACTGCATTCATTTTTTGAAGAATTTCAATTAGCATTCCATAAATGATTTGAACCATTTTTTTTCATCTGTGCCTTTAGTGCAGCTAGGGCTTCCTTCAATAGCATCAGTTCTTGGTGATATGCTTGTACATTTTCAGTTCTTTATGGTACAGTGACTCTATGTATTCCTTCCATCTTCCCTTGATGATTTTTGCATCATTAAATATCAGACCCATTTTTGTTGTTGTTATTAGGTGTCATTGAGTTGGTACTGACTCACATCGACACTATACACAACAAAATAAAACACTGCCTGGTCCCAAGCCAACCTCACAAGCATTGCTATGTTTGAGCCCATTGCTGCTGACATAGTGCCAATCATCTCATTGTGGATCTTCCTCTTTTACTCTGACCCTCACTTTACCAAGCATGATATCCTTCTCCAGCGACTGGTCCTTCCTGACAATATGTCTGAAGTATGAGAGACAACGTTTGGCCATCCTGGCTTCCAAGGAGCACTCTGACTGCACTTCTTCCAACACAGATCTGTTGGTTCTTTTGGCAATCCATGGCACTTTCAATATTCTCCTCCAACACCATAACTCAGAAGCAACAATTCTTCTGCGGTCTTCCTTATTCACTATCCAATGTTTGCATGCATATGAAGTTATTGAAAATATCATGGCTTGCGTCAGGCACACCTTAGTCCTCAAGCTGACATCATTGCTTTTCCACCATTCATCTGTCAGTGGCATAGCTTCCAGCATCACAGCAACAAACCAGACACAATACAATAAATGGAGAGATGAGTACTGGTAAATGAGTGTATATATATATGTACAAAATGGAGTCCTGGTGTGGAACTGTGGAAAGCATTGGACAGCAAGGTCAGTTTGAATGATAAGGTCAGCATTTCAAACTCACCAACTGCTTCTTGAAAACCTTATACAGGGTTGCTTAAGTTGGAACCGACTCAACAGCACTTAACAAAGGCAGCATCATATATGCAAAACACTCAGAACCTAGGACATAGTAAGAGTTCAAATATCAGTTTTATCCTAATTTGAATTTTTCATTATTATTGTAATTGTTCCCAGACCAGAAAGTCTGAGTTGCTAGTTCTGCAATTACTTTCTTTGTGCCTTTGGCAAGTTATTTTCTTCCTCTAGATCTCAGCTTCATTTTCTGTGAGGGCCTTAGGTCCTAGGCTTGACCATAGGACATAGTCTCAGGTAAAGATCAACTATAGACTAAGTGACCAGGGATTTCCATGATTCTTCCCCCATTTTATTCAACTTCCTAGATTGGGTTCCATTGCTAGGCGGCTTGTTAATTTTTGTTTTTTTTTTCCCCTTTTATGGGTGTGAATAATTAATTGTCACTATCATTAAGACTCCTAGCAACGAAGTTCTGTCCCACATCTCCTGTGGTGCAGCATGTACTTCCTGGGCAGATGAAGAAATAACAGTGTGTGAGAAATCTGTTAGCAATTACCATGTCCAACTGGACTTTCTCAGGAGGATACACAGCAGCCCCCTCCAAGAACAAGGATGCTGTTCCTCCACACCAGAGGCCCATCTGATGTGCTCAATATTTAATGAATGGACTGAAGCTCTAATGAGGTGGAGATGTTATACATGGACAGTTTTCTCTGGAGGGATTTGTGGGGCAAGCTGCCTCCTGAGATCACATCAACTAAGCTGCTATTATTTAACCAGAGGCCTCACCTCTTCCAGCAGGGGAGAGTTCACAGCTCATTTTTCACCTGTCTGGAATAGCTTAAGATCTGCTTAGTCCTCTGGTCTCAGTTCTAGAATCTGGGCATGAAAGATGCAGCAAGAACCATTAGCCTTTCCCTGTGGTTATTAACCTTCAAGAGTCAACTTGGTAATTGTCCCTCAGTGGGGAGCTCTCCCTACATGATGAGAAACTCCAAGTGGGTCAATGAGCACAGGAAAGATAGAATATTAAAAAGCTTCAAAACTCTAGAGGTGGTCTGGGGATGAGAACACAGGGCCATGGATAACTGGTGAGGTTTTAGAAGTTGGAATTTGAATGACTATGATGATTCAAATGATGTGGTTCAGTCTTACTGTACCTAGGTCAGTTGGTCTCATTTCTTTTAGAGAATGCTGTGAGCTTTAGGGACGTATTAACTGCCACTCTTTATCTGTGTGTAAGTCAGTACACTGGAGGATAAACATGCTGACTGTGGAACATTAAACTGAGATGCACTTATGTAGCCTGAGAAGGACTCATGTGTCTGCTGATTTTCCTTTCTCTTGATCTGGTTCCATGTTCTTCTTGTGCTTTCCTGCCCTTTCTAATTCTGTCTATGGCCCTCATCTGTTTTCTTTTTTTTGGTTGTTGTTGTTTTGCAAAAGACCCATTTACCAGAGTCTTAAGACATTCTGCACTATTTTTGCTATGCACACCAGGCAGAAAACTGGACTATTTTATTGAGGGTTATATTAAAGAGTTAATTCTCTTGATATCAGAAATACAAAATAATTGCAACAACCCTAAAGCAATTGCTGTTGAGTTGCTTTTGATTCATAGTGACCTTGTAGGTCAAAGTAGAACTGACCCCATACTGTTTCCAAGACTGCAATTCTTTACAGAAACACATTGCCACATCTTTCTTCTGAGAAGTGGCTGGTGGGTTAGAATTGCCAACTTTTCCTTGAGCAGCATAAAACTTTCATTATTATGCCACCAGGGCTCCTTACATAAAGAATCGTTCTTATAAGGATTTGTTTTCATTATGTGCTTTTGAGTTTGTTCCAATCATAGTGACCTTGTGTAGGGATTCCAAAGAGCAGCTGGTGGGTTTGAACCTCTGACCTTGTAGTTAACGGTCCAGTGCTTATCCTATAGCACCACACCAGGACTTGGGTATAAGGATAGTGGGTGTAAACAAAAAAGAGAATAAACAAGTTTGAGAATCACCTTTGTATAACTGACAGCTTCTATCCAAGTCTTGGTGATTTTACATAAAATATTTCATGCCAGTGGTAATGAGGAATATTTATGTTTGTGTGGTGATGTGTGAGGGATGGTAGGATGTGGAGAGTAGAAGCAAAAGGGTATCAGGGAGTAAAGGTTGCTTATAAGTCTAAGAATCGCTTAAGATAATATACCTTTATTATTGAAAGTTTGGGATTGAAAAGGGAATAATAAACTAGTAATCAAAAATGTATTAAAATGAGATGCAGCGAGTGCCCTGGATATTTTGGAAGAAGATGTCAGGTAACTGGAAAGCATACATTCTGGGCTATGCATGGTCAATGCGTATCTCTTCAAGAATTCTCTGGAGCCTCTTACTGCAAAATGATTTTATGCTGAAGTTAAAGAGCTGTGAAATTTTATCTCTTTTGGTGTTTGTTCTATTGAGAAATGGACAAATCCTGGAGAGGTATCTGGAACAAGCATTGTTAGGCAAATCAAACTCCCCTTGAGTTCAACTAAATCACCTTAATTTACCAACTGCCTGGCATAAGAGAATACATGATGCCTTATATAGTAGGGAGGTATGTTCAGCAAAGACCAAGTTCAAAGCACTCAGTTGGCCCTGGACTCTGACCTATATATTGTGGGATAAGTTTCTCAATATAATAGAATGCTTTCTGTATGGAGAGCAAAATATTCAGTCCCTCTCCCTCTACAAGACCTTTATTTACCTCAGTTCTTGGTGATCTTTCATTGACTTTGTGGGATAGGAACAGCTAATAGACTGATCTGATATCTAAGATCAAACCTATCTGCTGGTCTGTTGTAATGTGGTGATTTACATATTTCTATGGCACTGGAAGCCTACACTGCTGGTATTTCAAATACCAATCAGGTCACCTATGGTGGACAGGTTTTAGCAGAGCTTCTAGACTATGATGACTAGGAAGAAAGACCTGGCTATCTACTTCTGAAAGTTAGTCAATGGAAACCATACGAGTCACAGCAGAGTATTACTCAATATAGAGCTGGAAGATGAACTTTCTAGATTGGAAGGAGCTCATGATACACAATGGCACTAACTATTTTGAAAATGGTATAGGGCCAACCAGAATTTTGTTCTATCATGTATGGGGTCATCATGAGTTGGAACACACTTAGACAATGACTAACAACAATAATAATGATATCTAAAGTTCATTTCCCCATATATCTGTTAGTTTGTCATACCGTAGTGGTTTACATGTTTCTGTCATGCTGAAAACTATGTGACTGATATTTCAAATACCAGCAGGGTCACCAATAGTGGACAGGTTTCATTGGAACTGCCAAACTAAGAGATAGGAGAGAGAAGGAATAGGCAGTTTACTTCTGAGGAATTAGACCCTGAAAACCTATGAATAGGAATGAAGCATTTGTGATATATGGCCTGTAGTTAAGCCCCTCAGATTGCAAATCACTCAAATACAACTGAGGAAGAACTGCCCCTCAAAGTATCATCAAACTTAATGGCATAAATGGAGCAAAGCTTTTGCAGATGGGCACAAGTCAAAATGGGAAGAAAAAGCTATAAATATCCTTTAATAATCATAACATAGAATTATGAAGTATGAATCTAGGAAAACTGGAAGTTGTCAAAAATTAAATGACTCACATAAAGATAGATATCCTAGGCATTAATGAACTGAAATGGACTGGTATTGCGCATTTTAATCATTCATGCAGTTTACTATGTCAGAAACATCAAACTGAAGAGGAATGATGGATGTCACTTTCATTGTCAAAAAGAACATTTCAAGATCTATCTTGAAGTACACTGCTGTCTGTGTTAGGAAAATAGCTATATGCTACATGGAAGACCAGTTAATACAATTAACATTTAAATTTATGCACCAACTACCCAAGTCAGCAATGAAGAAATCAGAAAATTATACAAAATTCTTCAGTCTGAAATTGATCTAACATGCAATCAAGATATATTTATAATTACTAGAGATTGGAATGTAAGAGTAGGAAACAAAGAGAAGGGATCAGTAGTTGGAAAATATGGCCATGGTGATAGAAATAACATTGTCAGTCATACAATAGAATTTTGCAAGACCAATGACTTATCTATTGCAAACACCTTTTTACAACAACATAAATAAAAACGGTACAAATGGATCTTGCCAGATGGAACACACAGGAATCAAATTGACTACATCTGTGGGATGAGACCATGAAGAAACTCAATGTTATTATCCAAAACAAGGCCAAAGGCTGACTGTGGAACAGATCATTGATTGCTCATGTACAAGTTTAGGCTGAAGCTGAAAAAAATATAAACAAATCCAGGAAAGTCAAAATATGACTTTGAATATATCCTTTCTGAATTTAGAGACCACATCAAGAACAGATTTGATGTAGCAGATGCTAATGACCAAAGAGCAAGGAGCTATGGAATGACATCAAGAATAGCATCCTTGAGGAAAGAAAAAAAATATTGAAAAGACAGGAAAAAAAGAAAAGACCAAATGGATATTAGAAAAGACTGAAACTTGCTCTTGAATGTAGAGAAAGTGACTGGGAGAAATGAAGAAGCAAAATAGTTGAACAGAAAGCTTCAAAGAGCAGCTCAAGAAGACAAAAGTAAAGTATTAATGAAATTTGCAAAGATCTAGCTGAAACAACCTAAGAAACAATTCAAGACTTGAATTGAAACATTTGAAGGATTATATGAGCAAATGTTGAATGATGCAGGAGACATCAAAAGAAAATAGCAGGAATATATAAAGTCACTGTACCAAAAATAATGACCATTGTTAAACCATTTTAGAATGTAGGAGATGATCAAGAACAGATGGTATTGAAGGAAAATTCCAAGTTGCACTGAAGATATTAGTGTTAAACAAGGCTCCAGGAATTGACAACTTGAAATGTTTGAACAAACTGATGCAGTACTGGAAACATTGAGTAGTCTATGCCAAGAAATTTGGAAGGCAGCTGCCTAGCTAACTGACTGGAAGATAACCATAGTTTGCTCATTCTAAAGAAAATTAACCCAATATAATGTTGAAATTATAGAACAATATCATTGATATCACACATAAGTGAAATTTGCTCAAGATAATTATAAAATGATTGTATATTGACAGGGAGCTTCCAGAAACTCAATCTGGATTCAGAAGAGGATGTGGAATGAAGGATATCCATTGCTGATGTCAGATGGATATTGGCTGAAAGCAGAGAATAACAGAAACATGTGTTTTATTGACTATGCAAAGGCTTTTGATTGAGTCGATCGATTTTAGATATAGGAGAAAAGTAAAAGGAATGAGTCTCTCATATTCTAGACCTCAAGGTCTAGCCTTGCATTTTCTCCAGAATTTTATGTGCAGCTCTGCCCATCTCTATGCTTACCTGTCTGCTGTTTCTTTCTTTTCTTTTTATTTAATACATTTTTTATTGTGAACTGAGTGATAATTTACATGGGAGAACATTGGCTTTACACCATCGTTTCATTGCAATGATTACAATTTCCTCCATGCATCATTATTTAACAGTATTTGCTTCCATTTCCTGTTTTTATTGAGGGGTGGGGTGTAAGATGTACACAGGAACACTCAGGAATATATAATCATTTAAACAACCAAAGGACACATTCTGTAAGCCTGCCTTCTGGCCGCCAGCACCCAGTCCCTCTCTTTCCATGAACCCTGAGTCTTCAGTTGCTCCCTCTCTCCAAGTCCTCATCTCTGCCTCCATCTCTGGTGTCACTGCTTCTCTGGAGAGGGTCCCACCCATGCTCTGCTTGTGCTCTTCTCCCTTGATGGTCCTAGGGTCCTCTATTTCTGTACTGTAAGATTCACTACTACCCTGTTTTTGTTACAAAACTACTACCTTTGCAGTTGTGACATTTGCATTAAGTCATGATAACAATTTCTCACTATTGAATCATAAGAATCTTATCCCCATCTCTTTTTACCAGACCCATCTAGACAAGATGAAAACTATTCAGTGGGGAGTCTACCTTCACCCGCACAGTCTTCAACTAAACTCCCTCTTAAAAACTTGTAAGGCAGTCATTTTGTGCTTTTATTGCCCCATCATTTTAGGTAGCCAATGCCTAAGTTGCCCATCCCTATCTACCCTGTATACAGAGGGGATAAGATTGATCCTTTATGTGATGACTCCTTCCCTCTCAGTTGGTATTTTGAGCTACTACATCCATAAGTATAGGTTGTCAGGGACCGGCCTCGACACGGACACGGATGTTTGGTTCACGAGTTGGGGATATCTGGCGGCAATAGGGATAGCAAAAGAGGAGACACAAAGACGCAAAGAGAGAGACAAAAAGACACCCCAAAACCAGAGTGGATGCATTACTGGAGTCCGGCAGATCCGGCGTGGTGAACATCTGAGCTATAAGGGCGGTAAGATCCCACATAGTAAACATTTTAGCTATGCGGGCAGTACGCACCCCTTACTAGCTGGTCAGCAACGCATGCCTAGTCAGCCATATAGCATGCTCTCCAAGCTGTAATGCACACCTGGTTCAGCCTGTGCCTCTGTTTTATTTAGGGGAGGTACTTTACACAAAGCTGGGAGGGACTAAGACAAGGTACAGCGAACATTAGTAATATTCCAGACATTTCAGGCAACTTTACATTGTACTTCACAGGTTCGAATCTCACAACCGCAACTTGGTTTCTCAAGCTTAATTAACATAGCTTTTAGCACCTAGCCTCAAATGGGGGAAGGAGAAGGAGGATTGGGAGGAGTCCCATTGAGTCGGCTGCCCAGCCCAGGGTTGCTCAGGAAGCGAGACAACTGGGTGAATAGGGCTGCACCTGGAAACACTTTAGGGAGGGTGTCCTTTTGTCCTTAGAACAAAGAACCGGGAAGTAGCCAAACTATTTTTAGTTAATCCTTGGGAGAAAAGCTTTACCTTTGAAACCTTTTACAGTCTCGGCTTCTAAGAAAGGTTCTTACATTTATCTGTGGATATCAAGGCTTTATGTAT
>NW_006408579.1:4204992-4208857 GCF_000296735.1 Chrysochloris asiatica
AATTTCAGATTGAAGAAGTTGGTAGAATTCTTCCATTTCATCCTCACTGGCTTTAGTGGTTGGTGCATAGTGTCCATGTAGCTCCATGGAAATTATCCTATCAGCCCTCTTATTCTTTCTGTAGACCTAGAAAAGTTACAATCTTACTCATCACCAGATGACATAAATGTTGTTAAAATTCTTAATCTAAAACCAGAGAAATTGAAATATAATTGGGTTTTAGATATAATAATATGCTTAGTTAATCTGATCTAAAGGAGCTCTGGTAGCATAGTGGTTACGAATTGGGCTGCGAACCTTAAGGTCAGTGGTTCAAAACTACCAGCTGCTCCGCGGGAGAAAGATGAGACTTTCTACTCCCGTAAAGATTTACACCCTCGGAAACCCTATACAGGGTCACTATAGGTCAGAATCGACTCGATGGCACTTAACAACAATAACAACAATCTGATCTAAGACTCAGAAGACTCCATGAAAGGAATTTTTGAATTGCTTGTGGAATGTTTGTAGACCAAGAGGAAAGAACACGTGATTAAGGGAGATTTTATAGCAGAGCCCAGAATAGTAGCAAAGTAATGATTTGTGTTTATAATTATATGGAATATAGAGTTTAGCCTCAAGAAGTGGTTGTTCTATGCTGATGATCAGATATATGTTCTACACAGAGGTTGGAAGCAAAAAGGTATGAAGAAGGAAAACTGGAAAAGGAAGTCTGCTTAGACCTGAATCTTTCATAAACCATGGCAGCGGTTCATGTGCTTTAACCTTCAGAGTGTGATTTATTAATATACACAAAAATAATAAGCCTAGATGAGTTACTTTCACAGTGTAGGGGAAGTGTATTTTCCACGGCAGTGATGCATCTTGATGGTGTGGAGAACAGAAATCCTAGGGCAATGGTGTTTAAGAGTGAACAACTTAAACTCTTGGTGAAACAAGAGAAAGTAAATCTAACTGCAAGCACAGAGAGTTGGAAAGGATCTTAGATGGTTTATGAATTCAAATCTTAATTATGCCGGTAATTAGCTATATGATCTGGGAAACTTTCTTCCCCTCCTTAGTTCCTTGTCTGCAAATGCATATTTGGTCACATGCCAGCTAAGATCTCTTTCTTTTAGGACTCACTTTCTATGGTTACATCATTTATGTTTAGGAAGAGAACCTGTGTCTTCATTAAATATACTACAGGCTCTCTATTTCTTTTGTCAACTCAGCAGCATAGCTAACCCTTTATGAACATTCCTAGTCAACAATGTCTCTTCCTACCTGCTCCCTCCCCCAATATACCATCACCATGATTTTTCAGAAGTACATTTTCCAGATTTCCTTCTCAGCATATTTTGTGTTGGATTTGGACAATAGAGGAACTTTTCTAAGACTTGGAAGCAAAAGTTAAAGAAGAGTCATTTTTCTGAGGCAGATGCGGGCAGGTGTTGCTGTTAAGTGCTGTTGAATCAGTTTGGATGCATAGTGACCCTGTATAGAGTTTTTGAGGAGCGTCTGTGGGATTTGGACCACTGACCTTAGCAAACAGCAGGTCTTCGGGGTTTTTTTCAGTGGTTTCTGAGTTTCTCCTGAGAATCACCTTCTCTGGTACTGCAGGCAACTGAGATAATTGACAGTACTTGTGATTTTTTTCATTACTCAAAATTCTGAATTTTTGACAGCTAGTACCACCAGTTTTCTTGACATTTGAACTCTCCATCCTTTAAGACAGTTGTGCAAATTTCTAATTCTCTATGTTAAGTCTCTTTCTGTTTGAAATATCTAGAGTAACTTCTGATTTCTTGACAAAACCTTGTTTCATAAAGTTTTTTTTTGTGTCAAAATAGAATTTAGGAATCAGAACCTCAAACAGGGAATATGGTATTAGTTATGTGACCTAGTTAAATTTAAAAATAGAAATAACTTCATCATCAGGGAAAATTGGAATACGCTATGATGGTTAAACTTTAATTTTCATCTATATTTCTCCTGAATTGCATGTATATTGGAAGTAAGGCTATGGAAGATAAAGTGACTGTTATATTAAAATGCTATGAAAGAAAATACAACTATAGGATGGATGTTTCTCTGTGAATGGGATAGCTTAATGAAAGTGTGGGATGCTTAAAATCAGAATGGGGACATTTAGATCAATTCTGCTGAATATTTGAAGCTTAAACTGCAAAACATTCTGAACTTCCATTGTGAAAAAAAAGTTGTGCTTCCTCTCATCTGTCAGGTGGCTTGGTCTCCTTGTTCTTAAAAACCCAGCAATAAACTTAACCAAGGGCAACTGATAAGTCAACTAACCTCAAATCTCACTCTCACCATGTCTTACTGCCTGGAGCTCTAAATGAAAATTGGATCCTAGCCGCTTCTAGGGATGAGAGAACAAAAGTCTAATCTTGAGATTTTATACTGATAGAACTAATGGTAGTGCTTAACTACCAAATGCAAGGAATGTACAGTTATGATAATGAGCAGCTGGTGGGAACAATACTCAGAGTGAATTTACATGCAGAGATTTTTGAGGGATAGATAGTTGATTCCTAAGTTCTGGTAGCGTCTTGGTTAGGAATCTGGCTGTGAACCTCAAGGTCAGCAGTTCGAAACTACCAGCTGTTCTGTGGGAGAATGATGAGGCTTTCTGCTCCTTTAATGATTTACAGCCTCGGAAACCCTGTACAGGGTCGCTATGAGTCGGAACCGACTCTACAGCACATAACAACAACAACAAGGTTGAAATAAATGACAACATTTTAGAGTCTTATATGATCTGAGTAATTGAAACAACAAAACAAAATTCTGGTGGACAGAAAGACTTTATCTGATTAACAACAACAAAAAAGTTGTTTAAAATTCTTTCATATTTTCTAGAACTGAACTAGTACAAGAACCCAAAGACACTAGAATGAAGGTGAGACAATCTTCCCTGTAGGAAACCCCTGCAATATTGTCACATGAATATATTGTAAGTAGTCCTGCCAGATTTCTTCAAAGCATCTGCAGTGATTTTCCATTAGGGAAGAAATCTTCAGATTCTTGTGTTATAGCTATGAATCGATGTGAATCTTTTGGCATCCAAAACTCACTATGGTTTGCCAGTCAGAGTACAGACTTACAGGGCCAGGTGATAAATGAAGTTTGGCTATCTCACAGTGAACCATCCAGTAGGCCCACAGTCTACCCCCCTGTGGTGATTTCTCCATTTCCTGAATGCATAATTGGAAAATTATATACTTTCACCACTGAAAACCCCCCAATTTAATTCCTTGATTCTAGATTTAGGAACATTATGATAGGAAGGGCCAAATGGAAGCCTCTGGAAATACATTTCTCCTGAAAAATAGCAAATCCAAAGTAATATTCAATCTCTGGGAGAATTGCAAAATTAGTACTACCATAAAAACTTGAAAGACAAGAGGTGTGATTTTCATACTATTGCCACTTACCATGCATATTTGTCCTGCACAGAGAGCAGGGTAATCTTGGAGAATGGCAAAAACTTCTTTTAAGCCTAATCAGATTGTAAATCCAATTGTTTAGATGTTATCTCTTTTTATTTACTGTTCTGGTCTTGTTGCCTTTTTCAGTATACATGCCCAACTTGTCTCTACTATCTCCTATGTAACTATGTATCTAACAATTGTTTTTATAAATATATGGTGATTAGAAAAGACCATCCAAAGCTATTTCTTTCTCCTAACAAAGACAGTGTGATCCTGAAGTAGTGCTCTAGGATAAGCACTGGACTAGTAAAAGCAAGGTTAGCATTTCAAACACACCAGCCGCTCCTAGGAAACCCTACTGTTGTTGTTGTTTTTATGTGCCGTGGAGTCGGTTCCGACTCATAGTGACCCTGTATAGGGTTTCCAAGGCT
>NW_006408579.1:4209956-4211000 GCF_000296735.1 Chrysochloris asiatica
CTAGAGTTTGTTCCTCAGAGCCCTCGGCCTGTACGGTCTGCAACACTTGGGCCCACAGGGCCTCAAACTCCTGACCAGGTCTGCACGGTCTGCAACAATAGGTCAAGTTCATCATTGTAGCAATTTACACTCATTTCCTTTATCAAATTTTTTTATCTTCCTCTAGCCAAGTTCTGATTATCAAGCCATTGAGGCTAGGTCAAATGGGTACTGTCTGCAAGTTTGGATATTCTTGCGCATCTCCCCTCACTTCATATTAGCTGGATGATTCACTCTCAGCTCTAGCCCTCTGTGGCTATGTCCTTGGCTGTGGGCTCAGAAATACCAGTTCTTATTATATTTTAGACTAATCAGCCCTTCCTCTTCACTCTCTCATATCCAGGTCAATGGGAGTCTATGGAACATGGTTGAATTCAGCACAATTCTTCATTGATGCCATTCCCTCTCTTCCACTCACCAGTAGACCAACATGGTTGCCAGAAAGCTGACATGCCTGCTCATGTGTTCCATTTGAGTTTCAGTCTTGGAGGGGGTTTTGTCCTGAAGAGACTTGATTGCTTGCCTTGATGGCTCCCCAGTGAACAGCTTGTATGTGCCAATCATACTGCCATTTTGTTTTGGAATTTCCTGCTGATCTTTCTTTGAAGATAGATGTTGTCTGCTGTTTCTTAAGCAACTTTGTACCTACCCAAGTATCAAGGATATGATTGTCTAATCTTTTAGATAAGATGATTGTTGTTGTTTTTAGGTGCCATCGAGTTGGTACCAACTCATAGTGACCTTATGCACAGCAGAACGAAACACTGCCTGACCCTGGGCCAACCTCTCTACTGTTGCCATGCTTGAGTCCATTGATACTGCCACGTGGACAATCCATCTTGTTGTGGGTCTTCCTCTTTTTCTCTGACCCTCCACCTTATCAAACATGATATCCTTCTCTAGCGATTGCTCCTTCCTGACAATATGTCCAAAGTATGAGAGATGAAGTTTGGCCATCCTGGCCTCCAAGGAGCATTCTGGCTACACTTCTTCCATAACGGATCT
>NW_006408579.1:4215815-4219359 GCF_000296735.1 Chrysochloris asiatica
GTGGAACAGCTGGTAGATTCAAACTGCTGACCCTGAGGTTCGCATCCCGATTCGTAACCACTACGCTACCAGAGTTGTTAAGTGGTGTCAAATTGGTTCAACTCATAGTGACCCTGTGTAGGATTTCTGAGGAGGAGTGGCTGGTGAGTTTGAACCACTAACCAGTGGTTCAAACCTTTCATTCCAGTGCTTATCATACAACACCACACCAGGATGTCCCAGAAACCCTATGCAGGGACGCTCTGAATGGGAACTGACTCAATGGCAATTAACAACAAAAACATCAGCAATGACAGTAGTCAATTCTTAAACTTTGTCATACCTTCACCATCTCACGAACACATAGACCCCCAGATTAACCACCAGCCTTGATCACATCCCAAGAATTACACCTGGTGAGTAGCTAATATTCTAAATGTATTCATTAATACATGTGTGCAGGGAGGAAATATAGTTCATGAAATTTCAGAGTTCATCATTTCATGTGATTTTTAATAGTTAATTGGTCTGGAGTATTAAGCTGTCCCCTTTAAAATTTAAACATGAAATGCAAGACAAGTTGCTGCTTGACAGCACTTAACAACAACAACAACCATCACTAAAAAGGAGTGTGGTGGCTCCATGTGATAAGCATTGGACTGTGAACCACAGGTCCACAGTTCAAGTCTGCAAGCTACTTTATGGGGGAGAGATGAGGCTTTCTACTTCCACAAAGGGTTGAAGTCTCAGAAACCCTATACAGGGTTGCTGTGAGTTGGAACCTACTTAACATCACTAACAACAAATCACTTTAAGAAGTTCCTGAGTGGTGCAACAGTTAACATATTGGACTACTAGTTGAAAAGTTGGCAGTTGAAGTCTACCTAAAGGTACCTCAGAAGAAAAGTGTTTCTATTTCTAAAGTATCAGCCATTGAGAACCACATGGGACACAGTTCTGCTCTGGTACATATAGAGTTGCCATGAGT
This sequence comes from Chrysochloris asiatica, assembly GCF_000296735.1. Lineage (NCBI taxonomy): Eukaryota > Metazoa > Chordata > Mammalia > Afrosoricida > Chrysochloridae > Chrysochloris > Chrysochloris asiatica. The sequence continues at coordinate 4,216,783 of NW_006408579.1, forward strand.
TGAAACTGACTTGAAGGCAACTGGTTTTGTTTTTTATTTAATCATTAAAAGAAGTAAAACATTGCTTGAATTATTTGAGTACCATGTTGGAGTTTATATTTTGCCTTATTTACCAGATATCCTACAAGGCTGCCAATTTTGAGTGATGCCCAGAGCAAGAGAAAGCTCTGTAGCATTTTAAGCTATTGTACAAAATGCTTTGGTGCTTAAGCCTTCTAGAATCAGATTCAATGAAATATTGGTGACATATAGGAATGTCTTCTGGACTCCCAGGAATACCCTGTTCAGAGAATTCCAGTTAGGACCCTGGTTTTTGGCATAAAGCCATGTTATTTTGAAAATACTTGCATGTTTACTACCAAATCAGGTAGAGACAGAATCCCTGGGCAATGCTCAATCTGAGAACATGCAATTTGGATTACTGATCATCTCCTAAGTATTATCTCATTAACCAAACTATAAAGTTGTATATATATAGCAGCACACCAAAATCAAGTAGAAGTGATATATTACATTGGGCTTGAGTATATCTTGCAGACTGGAGGAGTAAATTGCTTAAATCAGTGGTTTGGGATCTTATGGCATCTACTTATTCTCTATTTCTCCTTCTCCTTCATCACATACCTTTGGGCTTATGGAACCTCCCTATGACTATTTGGAAGAGAAATAAACAAGGATCTGTGATTTACAGATAATTCTGCATGAAGTTCTGGTACCTACAAGGAGCAATTGCTATTACATTGTAGGGATGGCCATTGAGGACAGTAAGGTAGGGAAAACCAACCTATGAGCAAAACTTTATGAGATAGTCAGAGGTTCAGAATTCCACTGCTTCATGATTAGTGTCAGAAACTTTGACTGGATGTTCAGGGACTTGGAAAGAATAAAATTTGAGGCTTGGTGACAGAGAGCTCTAAGACAGTGGTATGTTGATGTACTTTTTGGGTTGAGCATAGTCTTAAGTATTATCTATAAGAATATTCACCAAAGGCCATCTGCTGAAGAGAAAACTCTCAGTAATCATAGGTGTTACATGATACTCTGTGGATGGCTATCAGATTCCAAAAAATGTTCATCAACAAAGGGCCATTTTAGGAGAGAAAGATGATATTCATGAGCTCAGCAACATGATTTACCCTCACCAAAGCTGATTTGGCTACTACTGCTTATTGCCCAACATGTCAATAGCAGAGAACAAAGCTGAGTGCTCAAGATGGCAGCATTTCCCAGGAGGACAAGACCAACAACTGGTGGCAAGTTGATTACATTGGACTTCTTCTAGTGTTGAGGGGACAGTAATCTCTCATTGCATAAATGGATATGCTTCTTCCAGCACCACCATCTGTGAATTTATTCAATGCATTATTGAATGTATTGATATTGAACACAACATTTTATTTTGACCAAAGAGTTCTATTTTATATTAAAAGAAAGGAAAAAAGTGAGGACAGTGGTCAGTTTTATTAGTCTTACTCTGCTCCTCATTCACTCAAGAACAACTGGCCTTAATTATACTGAGTGACCTTACTTTGTGAATTGTAGTGCTGGCCTACTAAATGTGATAAATACTCAAAATGTAGAAACCTGTATATAATAACATTTAGCCCATTGCCAGAACATATGGATCTAGCAAATGACAGCACTTAATAACAAGAGCAAAACAAACAAAATGGTGGAAGGAGAAATACTTCTTACTAACTTTTTACTATTTTTTTAAGTGAATCATTGACAAAATGTTCAATTTATGTTCCTACAAATTTGAATTCTACTGTTTTAGATGTCTTAATTCTCCAATGAGGAATCATTTCACCAAGGGAAACAATATAGTTTTGCTCAATATTAGTTCTGAGAAACATTGAACTGAAAGTTGAGAATACCTTTCAAACATTTATTTCTCATATCGATAAATTAAGAGACAAAGAAGGAGGTTACTGTACCACTTATGATTGATTCTGAATTGAAGGGTATATAGGATTACATTACATAATAAGGAAGATAAGGTGAAGTATGTTTGTAGCCTAGGAGATTCTGGGATGTCCATTCTGTATCTATTGGTAGAAATTTGTGAAAGCCTATGGCAACCCAATACAGGCACCTTTGGCAAGGAAAGTTTGGGACATCCTAACAGATCCTCACTGATGAAAAAGGAAACATGGAATAAATGGTAGAAGTGGAAAGTTTAATATGGCCTTAAAAGGAGTTTGGTGACTCCGTATGGTAAGCACTGGATTGTGAACCACAAGTTCCACAGTTTGAGTCCATCAGCCACTCAACAGAAGAAAGAGGAGGCTTTTTACTCTCTCAAAGATTTAAAGTCTCAGAAACCCTATATATTGTCTCTATGAGTCATAAACAACTTGACAGCACTTAACAACAACAACAACATGGCTTTAAAGACTGTGTTAGCTATGATTTTTTTTCCTTCTTGATTTGTCATCAATATATGTATCTATGTACCTATGCAGCTGGGGGAACTGAAAAAAAATTCAAGCCTCAACTTTAGTTATTGAAAGATTCTATGGGCAAATTTTTGAATGATGCAAAAAGCATCAAGAAAAGATGGAAGGAATACACAGA
>NW_006408579.1:4220528-4224347 GCF_000296735.1 Chrysochloris asiatica
GTGAAAGCTGGACAGTGAATAAGGAAGACCGTAGAAGAATTGATGCCTTTGAGTTGTGGTGTTGGAGGAGAATATTGAAAGTGCCATGGGCTGTCAAAAGAACCAATAGATCCGTTTTGGAAGAAGTGCCGCCAGAGTGCTCCTTGGAGGCCAAGATGGACAAACTTTATCTCTCATACTTTGGACATATTGTCAGGAGGGACCAGTCACTGGAGAAGGATATCATGTTTGTTAAGGTGGAGTGTCAGAGAAAAAAAAAAGGAATACCCCCAACAAGATGGATTGGCCAAGTGGCAGCATCGATGGACTCAAGCATGACAATAGTTGTGAAGTTGGCCCAGGATTGGCTAGTGCTTCATTCTGTTGTGCATAAGGTTGCTATGGGTTGGTATCAACTCAATGGCACCTAACAACAACAACAACAACAACAAATGTAACTATGTATGTATATATATATATATGTATCTAAAATATATATGTTCCCATTAAAAAAATTTCCCATCTCTTTTTCATTTTAAAAACCATTTCATTGTGGTAAAAATATGCATAAAACATATTCTGCCGTAATCATTTCTACATGTAAAATTCTGAAAAATTGATTGTAGTGTTCAAGTTGTGCAATAATTCCTGCTACCTTTTTGGACAGTGAATAAGGAAGACCATAGAAGAATCGATGCATTTGAGTTATGGTGTTGGAGGAGAATACTGAAAATATCATGGACTGCCTAAAGAACAAATAGATCTGTGTTGGAAGAAGTACAGCCAGAGAGCTCCTTGGAAACCAGGATGGCCAGATTTCGTCTCTCATTGTTTGGATATATCGTCAAGAGAGACCAGTCACTGGAGAAGGATATCATGTTTGGTAAAGCAGAGAGTAAGAGAAAAAGATGAAAACCCCAGTGAGATGGATTGGCACAGTGGCAACATCAATAAGGTCAAACATAGCAATGATTGTAAGGTTGGCCCAGGACTGAGCAGTGTTTCATTCTGTTGTGTATAGGGTCATTATGAGTTGGTACTGACTCAATGCCTCCTAACAACAACAATAATAATCTTTTCTAAATCAATATGCCACCATTAGTATAAACACACTGTCCTCTAGTGAAACTCCTCTTTTCCCTGCCCCTGTTGTTTCCTCTTTTCCCAAGTTGTTGTTGTTAAGTGCTATAGATTCGATTCCAACTCATAGTGAACTTGTATAGGGTTTCCAAGGAGAGGCTGATGAGCTTGAACCACCAATTTTGTGGTTCAAATTGACCTTGAGGTTGAGTGCTTATCCTACAGTGTCATAATTAGTAATCACTAGTTATCTTGGGATTCTATATATTTACTTATTTCATGTAAATTTGATCATGTCATATAAATCATTTTGTGACTGACATATTTCTTGATGTTGTTATGTGCTGTGGAGTCGGTTCAGACTCATAGTGACCCTGTACAGGGTTTCTGAGACTGTAAATCTTTACGGGAGCAGAAAGCTCATCTTTTTCCCATGGAACAGCTGGTAGCTTCGAACTGGTGACCTTGCAGTTTGCAGCCAGATTCATAACCACTATGCTACAGCATGCTATTTTCAAGGGTCATCCATATAGTGGGATACATCAGGACTTCAATTCTTATTATGTTTGAGTAATATTCTATTGATTGCATGTGCCACCTTTTCTGTATCCATTCTTCTGTTGATAGATACATCAGTTGTTTCACCTTTTGGCTAGTGTGAAAAGTATTGCAATGAACATTGGTGGCTTTTTGATTAAGTTCTTGCCTCCATTTCTTCTAGGTATATACCAAGTTTGGGTTTGCTGGGTTATATGGTAATTCTATATTCAACTTATTGAGGAACTGTCAAACTATTTCCCACAGTAGCTATTCCCACCAGCAATAGATGAGGGTTTCAGTTTCTCTATTAACCTCACCAATACATATTGCTTTCCATTTTATATATAAAAATTATCATTATTTTGATAAAAGAAATGAGGGTAAATTACTACAATTTGATGAACCTGACCTATGCTTATGGATGTAGTAGCTCAAAATACCAACGGAGAGGGAGGGAGTCTTCGTATTAAGTATCAATGCTATCCCCTGTGTACAAAGGGTAGATAGGGATGGAAAACTTAGACATTGGCTACCTAAAATGAGGGGGCAATAAAGGCACGAAGTGACTGGCTTACAAGGTTTCAAGAGGGAGTGTCACTTAAGAGTGTGCAGGGGAATATAGAGTGCCCACTGAATAGTTTTCATCTTGTCTAGATGGGTCTGGTGAAAAGAGATGGGGATAGGATTCTTATGATTCAATAGTGAAAAATTGTTATCATGACTAAATGCAAATGTCACAACTGTAAAGGTAGAAGTTTTATAACAAAAACAGGATAGTAGTTAATCTTACAGTCCAGAAACAGAGGACCCTAGGACCATCAAAGGAAAAGAGCACAAGCGGAATGTGGGACCCTATCCAGAGAAGCAGTGACACCAGAGATGGAAACAGAGATGGGAATATGGCAAGATGGAGGAGCTGAGGACTCCAGATTCATGGAAAGAGAGGAATTGAGAGCTGGTATCCAGGAGGCAGGCTTGCAGAATGTGCCTATGGGTGGTGTAAATTATTATATATGCCTGAGTGTTTAAAAACAACAACAATAAAAAGAGCTGAAATGAATACAGAGAAATACTGTTAAATGATGGTACATGTAAGGGATTATAATCATTGTAATGAAACAAAATATATGATTTGTTGAACGTAAAACTGATGATCTGCCCTGTAAACTTTCACTCAAATCACAATAAAAACTTAAAAAGAAAAGAAAAAAGGTTTAAATCTAAAAAAACACATACAATCAAACATGATCATTGTCATTCTAACAGTGGTAAGGTGGTATCTCATTGTACTTTTCGTTTCCACCACATAATGATTATTGCCCCACCACTCATCTGTCAGATTGTCATACTGTGGTGACTTGTGTGTTGCTGTGATGCTAGAAGCTGTACAAATACCAGCCGGGTCACTACTAATGGACAGGTTTCAGCTAAACTTCCAGACTAGGAGACACAGACTACTTCCGAATATTTAATCACCTCAATGTAAAGAAAACAAAAATCCTAACCACTGGAACAATAAATATCATTGAGATAAAAGGAGAAAAGTTTGAAGCTGTCAAAGACCTCGTTTTCATGGATTAAACATCAACTCATGGAAGCAGCAATCAAGAAATCAAATAACGTATTGCATTAGGTAATTCGACTGCACAAGAGCTCTTTAAAGTGTTCAAAAGCAAATATGTCAGTTTGGACTAAGTCTGAACTAAGCCATGGCATTTTCAATAACCTCATATGTGTGTGAAAGTTGTACAATTATTAAGGAAGACTGTAGAAAAATTGATGCATTCAAGTTATGTGTTGATGGAGAATACTAAAAATACTACATACTGAAAAAGAACAAATCTATGTTGCAAAAGTACAGCCAGAAGTACTTGAAGAAGTACAATACAGCTCCTTAGAAGCCAGATGGCGAGACTTCATCTCTCATATTTCAGACATATTATCAGGACAGACCATTCTATGGAGAAGGACATCATGCTTGGTAAAGTGGAGGCTTAGCGAAAAAGAGGAAGACCCTCAAGGAGATGGATTAGCACAGTGGCAACAGCAATGGGATCAGCTCGAGAAGATAAAACCAAATACTATAATAAAATATGCAAAGATTTAGAATTTAGAAAACCAAAAGGAAGAATATGGTCAGCATTTCTCAAGCTGGGGGAACTGAAGAAAAAATTCAAGCCTCGACTTTCATTATTGAAAGATTCTCTGGGCAAATTATTG
>NW_006408579.1:4225906-4227101 GCF_000296735.1 Chrysochloris asiatica
AGACCTCAAGGAGTCCTGGTGTGGTGCTGTGGGTTAATGTACTAAACTGTAAAGTCAATTTAAACCACAAAGTTGGTGGTTCAGCTTACAGCTGCTCCTCAGAAACCCTATACAGGGTCACTGTGGGTCAGAACAGACTCTATGGGTCAGAACAGACACTTAACAACAACAACAGCAACAACAAACTGGAGTCCTGGCACTGTGATTTGGGTTAATGTACTGAACTGCAAAGTCAGTTTGAACTGCAAAGTTGGTGGTTCAAACTCTCCAGCTGTTTTACGGAAACCCTATAAAGGGTCACTATGGGTCAGAACAGACTTGACGGCACTTAACAACAACAACATAAACCTCAATGTGGGATATGCTGAGAAACTATAGATACATATTTTGATATTTTTGTTCAATAAAGCAGTCTATTATTTTGTAGCAATATTATTTTACTTTCATTCTTATTAAAAAAGAAAAAAAAATCAGTCATTTAAAACCCTAAGGAGCACTGTTGAACTCTGATATACATGAGGTCGCTATGATCTGAACCTGACTCAATTGTAACTAATTTGGTTTTGTTAGGAACTAGGAATGGAATCTTTTATGTTTGTTTTTCTCTTTGAGAGCTGCTTCTCTGATTCTCATGGCAGACTATAGTTTGTCATATCTCTTGAGTGTACATGTTACTGCTCTAGCAACTGGCCTGGAAGAGGCTAAACTCTCTTAGTCCTAGTTCCAAATGTTCATTTAAGAGGATTTGATCGACTTTTCTAAAGCCAGATGCCCATCTCTAATCCAAAAATAAGTGGCAAAAGTAGTAACATCGCGGGTGCAATAAGACTGCTAGAAACCCATTCCCATGTGTGAGCACCAGTAGAAGTGTCCATGGTAAACTAGGCCAAGACCCCCAAAGGTTATGTATGAGTACCTAACATCAGCCAAGAGCTAGATGTCATGAATTTACCACCCTGAGGTGCTAGGTTCTGATAATCTTTGTGCTAAGCTCTGTATTATGTACTTGTACACTGTAAAGGTTAGTGTTTTGTGTCAACTTGATTAGTCCAAGATTTACAGAGGTTTGGCAGTTGAAATGTGTTTATTAGGAGATGAAACCTAATACAGGCAAAGTTAGCTCTGTGATGAGTGGCTATGAGTAGCCAATCGATTGAAAGACTGCTTCCTTGGGATTGTGGCCTGTTCCCAAAAT
>NW_006408579.1:4227921-4231113 GCF_000296735.1 Chrysochloris asiatica
ACACACGTTCCACTAGTTTTGCTTCTCTAGCAAACTTGGTCTAAGATATGTGATACTGAGAGAGTGGGATTACTGAGAAACAAAATCATAAGGATGAGTTTTCTAAATTGGTTCTCAAGTCTTACTAATTTTAAAGGTCCTGATATACAGTGGAGGAATATCTGAGGAGTCCTGGTGTGGTGTTTGTGGGTTAATGCACTAGACTGCACAGTCGGTTTGAACTGCAAGGTTGGTGGTTCAAGCTCACCAGTCGCTCCTTGGAAACCTCTAGAGGGTCGCTATGGGTGGGAACTGTCTCGAGGACACTTAAGAACAACAACAACTTCATAGAATCAGTCTTGAGCTGATTTTAAGTTTGGTCCTCTTTTCCTCTTGTGGAGTCATAGGAAATCAGACACGGTCCATACTAGGTTGAAACAGTTGGCACTTTGAGCAGGGTTCATTGCAATAGCACCAAACCTATGAACTTGTGAGGTTTTGTGGGAGGAAGAATGAAATGTTTCAGCAGAAGGGAGAGTGGCAGCTTCTGGATTTGCCTGGAGCCAATGACATGCTGGTTAAAAAGGATGGCAGACACTGGGTCTGGGCCTCCTGGAATCTACCCTGCCAGAGGCCCAAGGCCATATGAATGTGAATGGGTTAGTTTAAGGTAGAAGAAAAGATTGAACTGGAGTGTTTTAAAAGATTTATGTGTTTGACTACCTTATGGATATTGGTTTCCCCTGCGTATTATTGTAAAGTAAACATACATGTGTGATAAACATATTGGGAATTATGATTACACAGAGTTTGTAAAGCCCAACTTTAGCCTATACTTGACTGGACTTGCTAAAAGGGGAATTAGAATTTGACTGGAAAAAAATAGGTTTTCAGCTTTTAGCATTTGTTAAGGTCAATACTTTAGGTGGAATCTTGAGCCCTACCCAGAACCTTCAGAGTTGGGACATTTGCATTTGAAAAGACATGCAGACCAACCCAGAACTGCTGGGAGAACAGAAAATTCAAGCAGAGAAAAAAAGCAGATAGTTTGACATTTTGAGTTTCTAAGGCAAGGAAAGTCCACCCATCAGAGAAAAACCATAGCCTAGTGGTTATGAAACAGGCTGCTAACCTCAGAGTCAGCATTCAAAACTACCAGCTGTTCCATAGGAGAAAGATTAAGCTTTGTGCTCCTGTAAAGATTTACAGCCTCAGAAACACTGTACAGGGGTCACTATGAGTCGGAACGGACTCCACTGCACATAACCACCAACCACAGGACTGTAAGGTAAAGGGAAATAGTGAGCTGTATGCTCACTGGTTACCACCTGCATTTATTTGTGAGTAGAATTGGGGAAAATGCAGCAATGAAAACAAGGGCTGAGGTTAGACATGTTTTATTGGCAACCTTTGACCTTGAGATGAGATAAGGAGGAAGGCTGACTGGTCTGAAATTTAGGGAGTGATGTGAACTCTTGAGCCCCTGGACACTGGCCTAGCCCATGGGGGCTAAGGCTGAGAGTAAAGGAGCTAGGGCTTTTGAAGTACAGGGAAGTGTGCATGAACTTTCAAACTTGCAAATGGTACCTATTTGACCTAGCTTGGATGGCTAGCTGACCAGAACTCAACCATATGAAGATATAGATGTTTGATACTGTGAGCAAGTGCTAATTACTACAATCTGATGAACTGTACTCTTGCTTATAGATGCCACTGCTCAAAATCCCAACTGTAATGGAAGATTCTTCAGATCAAGAAATATTCTTGTCTCCTCAAAGTTGTTGTTGTTGCTAAGTGTTGGTGATTATTGTTGTTGTTAAACTCTGTATAGGGTTTCCAAGGAGTGGCTGGTGAGTTTGAACCAGGCTTTGGCTGTTAAAAATGGGGGTGGGGACTATAATATGGTGCTGTGGGTTAATATGCTAGACTGCAAGGTCAGTTTGAACTGCAAGGTTGGTGGTTCAAGCTCACAGGCTGCTCCTCAGAAATCCTATGCAAGGTCGCTATGAGTAGGAATTGACTTAAAGACAATTAATAACAACAAGGGCATGAAGTTGCTGACTCACAGCTTTCATGGGCATGCTTAGTTTTAGAGTGAGAGGACAAAGGCGAGTTCCTACTGACTAGTTTTCTTCTTTTTCCAGATGGGTCGGGTGAAAAGGGGTGGAAGATGATGCTGATAGAATTTTATTATTTCAGTTGAAAGTAATTGTTTTTAGGATTAACTGTGATAGTAAAAACTGCAATTGTAGAAAATGTAGGAGGGAGTAGTTATCTATCATTTCAGGAACAGACAATCCCAGGCCCATCAAGAAAGAAGAGCATGAGTGGAGCATGGGATCCCTGCTTATAAAGTGGTGACAGCAGAGATGACAGAGTCAGTGGTATGGAAAGACAGACCAACTATGGACTCTAGGCAGCTATGGACTATGTGCCTTTGAGGTGGCTGGCTTGAAGAATGTGCTTTTTGAACATTTAAATGAATATAGTCTTATTTTATTTTGTTTTGCATGTGTGTATCAAATATTTTGTGATATATAAGATGTAAGTGGGGCCAGTGCATTTTTGGTTGTATGTGTTTTAGTTATATCATGTTAGGCACAAGTATGACTTTACAGTTTTCTTTATATAGAGATTATTCATATAGATTTTTGGTGTCAGGTTGACAAGGGTGTAATATAATGATTAGGGTTTTGTGTCAACTTGACTAGGTCAGAATTTCCAAAGGTTTAGCAGTTGGGATGTGCTTATTTCCATGGTGATGAAACCTAATACAGGCATTGTAAGCTCTATGGTAAGTGGCTATGAGCAGCCAATCAATTAAAGGGATGCTTCTTTGGGGTTGTGGCCTCTCCCAATATAATGAACATGTGGAAGGGACTCTTGCTGTCTCTTCCTTGGGGAACATGGGACTCTGCAGTTTGTAAGCCATTTCCTTGATTATATATATATTTCCATGATTTTGTTTCTCTAGAAAAGCCAGCCTAAGACATATATTCAGCATCTAGTTTACTGAGAGCTTGCTAGGGTAGGGTTGTGTGGCAGACATTGGGATACCATGGTGAAGTTGTTGTTGTTGTGTGCCATGGAGTTGATAAAAAAAAAAAAATCAGCATCATGTTGATTCCTATATAACAGAGTATGACAAGTTAATGCTAAAAAAATTAAAACAAGGCCATAAGAACCAACACATGAGGAGGTGGGGCTTGATGG
>NW_006408579.1:4237629-4252692 GCF_000296735.1 Chrysochloris asiatica
TCATTCCCACCCCCTCCATACACAGAGTAGACAGGGATGGGCAACTTGATTGTTGGCTACCCAAAGTAGGGGAGCTACGAAGGCAAGATGTGACTGGCTTACAAGCTTTCAAGAGGGAACCTAGATCCAGGGGGCCTGGAGGAACGTAGAATCTGCACTGAGTAGTATCCAATCTGTCTAGCTGGGGCTGATGAAAGGAAATGCAGATAGGTCTCTTGTGATACAGTAGTGAATAATTGTTATCAGGACTGATTGTGAAGGTTGGGAATGTAAAGGTGGATTTTTTGTAGCAAGGAGGGAAGTAATTAACTTTGCAGTCTAGGAGCTGAGGTCCCTGGGATCATCAATGGAGAAGAGCGGAGAGTGTGACCCTACCCAGAGAAGCAGTGGCACCAGAGATGGAGGCAGAGACAATAACATGGAGAGATGGAGCAGGTGGGGACTTTAGACCCAGAGAGGAAGAGGGGCTGTGTGTTGATGACCAGGGGTCAGGCTTGATGATGCATGGATGATAACCATGGCAATGAAACAATATACGATAGGATGAATGTAAAACTAATATTTTCCCATGTAAACTATCACATAATTAACAATAAAATGTAAAAAAAAAGACAGGGAAAAAAAAGAACCAACATATGAGTTTTAGTATATCCCACTTGGATTTAGAAACTATCTCAAGAAAAGATTTGATGCATTGAACACTAATAACTGAAGATACAAACCTGTGTGCAACTTCAGAACTGTTTTCTATCAATTTTGGGAGGCTTGTTTTTCCACCAATGTTATCAATGCAACTTGAATTTCTTCCTTCGATAGTATCAGTTCTTTATCATATGCTGCTTCCTGAAGTGGGTAAAAAAATTCTTTTAGATACAGTGGCTTTGTGTATTCCTTCCATCTTCCATTGATGTTTTCTGAGTTGTTCTGTGTTTAACCCATAAAATCCTTCAATATTGCAACTCAAAACTTGAATTTTTTACTTCAGTTCTTGTAGCTTGAGGAATGCCGAGCATTCTTCCCTTTTGGTTTTCAAACTCCCGGTCTTTGCACATTTCATTATAATATTTTACTTCGCTCTTCTTAAGCTATTCTTTGAAATCTTCTGTTCAATTCTTTTACTTCATCATTTTTCCCTTGCACTTTAGCATCTCTATGTTTTAGAGCAAGTTTCGGAGTCTCTTCTGACATCCATTTTGGTCTTTTCTTGTCTTTTTAATAGACTGCCAGAATGATGAATACATTTGTGTTGGAAGAAGTACAGCCAGAATGTTCCTTAGGAGGGAGGACAGTGAGATTTCATCTCACATCGTTTGGACATATTATCAGGAGGGACTAATCTCTGGAGAAGGAAATATACTTGGTAGAGTAAAGAATTGGTGAAAATGATGAAGACTTTAATGAGCCAGTGGCTGCAACAATGGGTTAGAAAATAGTAATGGTTGTGAGGCTGACATAGGACTGGGCAGTGTTTCATTCTGTTTTTTCGTATTGTTGGAACCAAGTCAATGACAACTAACAACAACAATACACTTTATGGATCGTGTTTTCCCTTAGCAGTCAAGTGCTTAATCATTGTGCCTCTAGGGCTCCTAGGGCGCATATAAACCCTGCCTTACAGGGTTATAGTTTCATTCTCACTTGTTTAATTCTAAGCCTCCCAGTAATTCCATATTTCATTCTCACTTGTTTAATTCTAAGTCTCACAGTAATCCCATTTTACAGACAAAGATGTGAAGAAGCCAGATTTTCAAACCAGATTTTTGGCACAAGGTCAGGGTTCTTGCTGTTTCCCCAGTGAAAACCAAAATTAACTTGATACTTTTATGTACCAGCTTTTGATGCACCAATTATAAATCACTTTTGTCACTGCATAACATCTTAGATTCTCCCAGGCAATTCTGTTCAAAATTATTTAGTTACTGAATATGTTTGAAACTAATTAAAGTATGCTTTTAAAAAAAAAATCCCATAATTGGGCTGGGCCTTCTCCCAAGTAATTTTAAATTAGTGAGGTCACCATTAATACAACCAACTATATTAATAAATGCATGAACATTTCTTGTATATCACATCCAACAAGCTCTAAGCTAAAATCAGATTTTAATATTTTATAGATGGAATAGGATTTTCACTCCTAATTACCTACTCATTTGCCATGGTCTATTCTAACAGGAGGGAGGAGATTGGCATTATTATAGCGCTCAGTTATCAAGGGAAAAGAAGAAAGGAAAAATAATGGCAGCCTGTGATGTCCCATGTAAGCTTGAAAGGCCATTTGTATTGTTATAGACAGTGTGATTTTTCATGCATTATCTTATTTAATCCTTAACAACACTCCATGGAGGGAGATGTTATTATGTTAGTTTTATGCAAAAGGAATCTATGCTTCAGAAAGGTTAAGACACTTGACCAGGAGTATGGAGTTACAACTTGAAAGCCAGATCATTTTCATTATAATGCTTTCTTTCTCTACCACCCAGTCCTGATTCTAAGAACTGTAGCATCATGTATGTGGCAGATGAAATTCCAGCAGCCAAGCCAAAAATTTGTGAAAGTCTTTCCTCTGGACCAGAATTACCCCAGCTGTATAATAAGGAGCTCTGGTAGCGTAGTGGTTATGAATCGGGCTGCTAACCTCAAGGTTGGCAGTTCGAAACTACCAGCTGTTCTGCGGGAGAAAGATGAGCCTTTCTGCTCCTGTAAAGATTTGCAGCCTCGGAAACCTTGTACAGGGTCACTAAGAGTTGGAACCGATTCCACGGTACTTAACAACAACAACATATATACTGGACCGTGAATTACAAAGTGGGCAGTTCAAAACCCATTAACTGTTCCTCAGAAACCCTATACAGGGTCACTATTAGTCAAACCCGACTTGACAGCACTTAAAACAGCAACGTATATAAAATTACTTATATAATATCATGTAGTTCTGGTGTGGCACTGTGGGTTAATGCGCTGGACTGAAAAGTCAGTTGAATTGCAAGGGTTGCTATGAGTCGGAACTGACTCAACAGCACTTAATAATAACAATATAATATTGTTAGCTATCTTGAATTGGCTCCATCTCATGGCAATCTTATGTATAGCAAATGCAACATTAACTGATCCTGTGCCATTTTCATGATCGTAGGTATGTTTGAGTATATTGTTGTCACTATTTTATTGTGTCTTCCAACTTAGGGGGGTGGTTGTGATTCATAAAGTTTTCATTGACTAATTTTTGGAACTAGATCACCAGGCCTTTCTTCCTAGCTTAATCTGCTCTGCTAAAATGTGCTCACCATAGATGACTCTTTTGGTGTTTGAAATACTGGTGGCATAGATTCTAGCGTCTCAGTAACATGCAAGTCAGTATGGAAACCAATAGGCAGGTGGTGAACTTGTATGACGAGGCTTCAAAAAGTTCTTTGAAAAATGGAATTGAAGAATAATGGAAGTTTTTCATGAACTTTTTGAAGCCCCTCATATAATGCGCAATCTCTTGTTTGAGAGTTTCTGGATTTTATTAAATAGCACAGTGTTGGGACTCAGAATTTGCTTGAACTGACTAAAAGAATAAATGTGTCTCTGGAAAGACAGACTGAATGTGCAAAAACTAGGGCAGGATGGACCACACTCCACCCCATCTCTTCTCTCTGCATCTGTACATGGCAGGGCCATAGCCATGCAGAGGCCTTCTGCATATCCAAGGAAGGAAGGGCTGGATGTTGGAGTTCCGTGGTGCTGCAGTTAACATGCTCAACTGCTAACTGTAGTTTGGAGGTTTGAGTCCATCCAGATGTGTCTGAAAGCCTGGTGATTTACTGTTGAAAAATCAGCCAGTGAAAACTCTATGCAGCACAGTTCTATTCTGCCGTGGGGTTGCCCTGTGTCAGAACCAACTTGACTAGCAACTGATTAAGGGACAGGACCTCTCTCTCTTAGCACTGGTACCTTGGATCCCTCTGAAGGAATTTGGTGGGCCTGATTTGCACCTCAGCTCTTCTCCATGGCACTGTGTGTGTGTGGCTGAGGTGCAGTACTGGCACTAAGTAGATCCTATGACCATGCCTGTAGTTAGGCGAGGAGGACTCTATAATTAGAGAAAGAGGAAATGGGAGCTGAGCTGAAAAAAGTAGATATTTACTATGAGAGCTAAGGAAAGAGACCACTGTGAGTGTTGGGCCAGGGAGCGTATGATGAACAGGAAGTACTTGTCAAGGCCAGCTCTACCAGCTCTGCAATTCTGATGGACACGTGTCAGTGTGTCTAACTCCTATCCAGGTGAACATTGCCCAGCTTTTGTATACAGCATCAGAGACCAGAATATGGGTGTTTATGTCAATCAATATTTCCCTGATTTTTCTACTTTATCCCTGCCATATATTCTCTCTCCAAAGACCCCCAACTTGTTAATTTTTTTTTTTTTTTTTAAGTTACAATAGAAACAAAACAGTTTATCTCCAAAGCTTGTTGGTTCATTATGGATTCAGAGAATAGTTTTCTGATTTATTTCCTCTGTTTAGGCTTCTTTTGCCCTGCAAGTAGAATTTGAGTCTAATCTTTGTGATCAATTATAATTAATTAGGCTGTATTCTTCCGCAGTAATGGTGACTATAGAACAGTTATGGTGATCTGTATATTTCTCTCACTCTGAGCTTTAAGTAGAGATCTGTTTGCTAGATTGCTGTTAATTAATTGTTTAGTTTGTCAAAACAACACAATGGGTTTAAAAATACATTTTGATAGGGCTGCCGCTGTCTGTTACTTGTGAATCTCTGCTGGCACTAAGAAAATTGATGAGAGATATAAGGCTGCTTTACAAAATTGTTGATGTTAGTGTGTAAATCTGTATCACTTGCTGGGAATGTGTGCAGTTCTCAAACTATCTATTTATTTTTAGGGGCATATATGCACATGAGTCTAACTGATAACTCAAGAGGACAAATGTGCCATCTGTAATTTATTTCAGATGGATGGAAACTGGCAAGTTGCAAAGCGGTTGTTGTTCAGAGCCTGGCTGATATTCATAGATGATACAAAGACTTCATTTTAATCAATAGTGTCAGTCTTCTTCCCAATCAGACATGTAACTACAGTGCTAACAAGGACCCACATCAACTCCTTTGCTCTGTATTTTTTCCAGTCACCTTCAGCTCTGAGCGTGCAAGTGCAAAGACATAACCCAAGTATTGGCAGAAGAGATGAGAGGCGAAGAAGAGGCTCTGAGGCTCAAGCGGGATTATTGGATAACAGAGAACTGGCTTTAAATGGATTGCTTCCCCAGTTCTGTGAGTGGAGAAATGGTTATTCCTAAATGTCGGAATAAGGAAGTGGGCCTTATGCCTCCCACCTGCTTTGAACAGGCATTCTTGAAAGTAGCAGAAAGGAGTTTACTTAGGCTGTTTTTCAAAGCAGTAAGAGAAGCCCATGAAAGGAAAGAAGTTCAGGGTTGATAGCCTTGAAAATGTGTAGCTGGTGACAGACACACTGTAGTCTTTGAGGGGGACACAGGACTGAACCCTATTGGGTAGTGGGGGGAAAGTGTTCTCATTCATCTGCTTTTAAATTCCCCTTGACAAATTGACCTTTTAAATGCAGAATGGATGTTCTGAAGAAAATATCAAGGGACACCCCAACATATAACCAAAGTATAATGTTTGGATACTCAAATGTATCCTCCCCAGTTCCAAAATATTCTTATATTTTGCAGTGACCTCATTCCCTTGAAGTGTAGAAGTATTTGTTTCATTTTGTTTGCTTATTTGTATTATTTTGCTTCATTTTAAGCCTCCCTGTATATATGTCAGTGTTAGCCTTATCTCTAATTACATAATGATAAACATTGTCTCTAGTTCCGTAAATTTTATTTACTACAGAGGAAGTATAGAGCAGTGGTTAAGGGATCAGACTCTGAAGCCAAATCACCTTTATTCCACTCAAATTGTCTTGGCTTTGTAATTTGTTTGTTGTACAAAGTTGGGCAGTGTAGTTAACACTCTATACTTATTTTCCTCTATGCTAAAATACATTTCTCACAATAATACCTACTTCATAATGTTGTTTTAAACAATCTTCTGTAGAGTGTTTAGATGAGTTTTTGGTATGTGGCCAGCACTACATGCTCCAACTAGGGAAGCAGTAGGAACAGAACAGACATTAGTTAATGTGACTGTCTGTGCTTAAATCCCAGTTCCGTCACCTGTGTAGCAGCTGTGTTATTGGGCATGTCACTGAACCTTTCTGTGCCTTATTTGTCTCATCTGAAAATAGACATCAGAATTGTGAGAATTATATTCATTAATATATACAAATACTTAATCTCCTGCCTGTAGTATGTGGTTAAGTACCTCGAGTTGGTTCCAACTCATAGAGTACAAGGAGCAGCTGGTGGGTTTGAACTGTGGACCTCATGGTTCAAAGTTCAGTGTTGATCTAGAGTGCCACATTAGGAGTCCTGTAGTATAGAAAGACTACTTTATGTGGTCCTATATGGAATCCTAGTGTGGTGCTGTGGGTTAATGTGCTAAATCGCAACATCAGTTTGAACCACCAGGTCAGTGGTTTAAGCCACCCCTTGGGAACCCTATACAGGGTCTCTATGGGTTGGCACTGACTCGATGACACTTAACAACAACAACAATAACATACTATATATATTATCATAGTATTATGAGACGATTGGAGTATTGGTGTGGCACTGTGGGTTCATGTGCTGGACTGCAAAGTCGATTTGAACCATAAGGTCAGTGGTTCAGACTCACCAGCCACTCTTGAGAAACCCTATACAGGGTCACTATTGGTTGGAACTGACTCGACAGCACTTAACAACAACAACAAATGAGATGATTGTTAATAACTATGAGAAGAATTCCTTAGTTCCCAAGATTGTGTGGGAGACACAATGGTGACAGTGGTGATGAGCATTGGTTCTGGAGGTGACTATACCTCGCTTCAGTTTCTTCATCTGTAAAGCAGGGCTAAGAACAGAACCAACCACACAAGAGAATAAAATGAGACACTGCACGAAGAGTAACTGGCACCCACAAGTGGAAAATGAATGCTAGCTAATTTAATTTGTTGTTATAATTGCTGTGGAGCTTCTTGAACCTTCTTCTCAAAGCCTCCATGCTGTTCTTTGCATATGGCTTTTTGGAGCTGTGTTTCTTTCTTTCTTTTTTTAATTAGAAAAAAATCTAGATTGGGTAAAAAAATTATGGATGCTAGAAGACATAAAAATGAGTGAAGACTTAAAATAGCAATACCTCTTGTCTCTGAAGCCCTATACAGGATCCCTATGAGTCAGAATTAGCGCAATGGTAATGGGTTTGCTTTGGTGTTTGTGCACTTACTATGTGCCAATTGTAGAAGCACGACAGCTTTATTGAGTTAAAATTTAAATATCCTAAACCACCCTTTTTTTAAAGTCTGAAATTCAGTGGTTTTTAGTATCTCTAGAGTTGTGAAACCATCACCCTAATTTTAGAAAATTTTCAACATCACAAGAGTAAATTCCTTGTTATTTGCTCTTCTCCTTGTCCAGTAAGTTGGTTCTGACTCATAGCCACCCTGTATAGGATTTCTGACAAGAGGCTTGTGTGTTTGAACCTTCTGCCTTAGTATAGCAGTCCAATGTTTATCCTACAGTACCATACCAGGATTCAGATTCTTCCCCTACTCCTAGGCAACTACTAATCTGTTTTCTATCTATGGATTTATTCATTCTGGGGATTTTATATCAATAAAATCATACAACATGTGGCCTTTTGTGACTGACATTTTTCACTTGGTATACTGTTTTCCAGGATCATCCATGTTGTAGCATGTATAGGTACTTCATTGTTTTTTATTGCCAACAAGTATTCCCTTGTATGGATAAACTAAATTTAGCGCAATTATTCATCAGGTGATGGATAATGGAGTGTTTTCCACTTTTGGACTATTATGAATAATGCTTCTATGAACATTTGTGTGGACACTTTTAGAAAATGACCAGCAGAACATAAACATCGCAATGTCAGCTTTGGCCTGAGGAATTTGGTGTATAATCTGAAGACTAATACTTTGATAATTAACTATACTAGAAATATCTTCCCTCAGTTTAGTGTTTGTCTTTTAACTTTATTATGGTGTATTTTAAGGAGCTCTGGTTGTGTAGTGGTTATGAATTGGGCTGCTAACCTCAAGGTCAGAAGTTCGAAACTATCAGCTGTTCCGTGGGAGAAAGATGAGGCTTTCTGCTCCTGTAAAGATGTACAGCCTCAAAAGCCTGGTACAGGGTCACTATGAGTTGAAACTGACTCCAGGGCACACTACCACCACCATGGTGTATTTTGATGAAATGTTTGTATTAAAATGTAGTCAAATTTAGAAATCTTTACTTAAGGGCACCAACTCAGGAGACTGACTACCTGGGTTCAAAATGCTAGTTGCATGAACTTTCAATGGGTTGTTTAATGGCTTAGTGCTTCATTTTCCTCATCTATGAAATGGGGATGATAATAATGTCTCCCTCAGCAGGCATTTGGGAGAATTAAATGAGATAATAATGAATGGTGCCTGTCCCATAAGAAGTGTTACATGAGCACAAGTTTTGTCATTATAGTCTTAATGACTTATTTTGGTGACACATTTAAGAAATCCTTCCTGACCCTGTGATTACAAAGTTATTTTATTTTTATATGTTTCTAATCTTTTCTTTAGTCGTTCCATATTTAGTGGATTTTTCAAGCTTGATTGACTGCATGTGCTTTATTATTATTGTTTCTTGTTTTCCTGTATATGTTTTCAAGCTTTTCTTCTATTATTTAACACCTGGTGTGGCACTGTGGGTTAATGCACTAGACTGCATAGCCGTTTGAACTGCAAGGTCGGCGGTTCAAGCTCACCAGCTGCTCCTCAGAAATCCTATACAGGGTCACTATGGGTCGGAACCGACTTGACAGCACTTAACAACAATCACAATAAGTACAAGTATTTTAAGTTCTGTCTCTAATGGATTATAACTGAAGTTTATTGGTATGTGTGTGAATAGATCCTTGCTTGTTTCTGCTGGTCCTCAGCTATGAGACCTCTCATGTTTTTCTTTTTCTTTTTGTTTTCTTGTTGGTTTATAACTGTGAGCTTATTTTTCCTGAAACTTTTATGAAATAATTGTTTTAAGCTTTGGTTGCAACTGCATTTCTCCAGAAAGGATTACCGTTTACTCGCCTGAGAACCTGGGATGTCTACTAACCTGAGATCACTTAAAATCAAATTCTGAGTAAGGTTTTTTGGCTACTCAGATAACATGAAGGTAGACCAAAAACCTATGAAGGCTGGCTTCCCGTTGCAAGTTATCTGACCATGTTTCATCTCCTCTACCCAGTGCCAGAGTTGAACATGTTAGTAGTCCTTGCTATCTGCTTCTGTGTGGTGGGACTGATTTCCCATTCATCATCTCTCCATGGAAGAGTCATTGAGGGGTTTGAGGTTTTAACCTCTTATCCCCCATTTCACCACCTCCAGAGTCTTTATGGTTTTCATGGGGAAATGAGGTTCTAGCACTTATTTTCAGGAGTTTTTATTTTGCTTTTATGACTGGATTCCTTTTGTACCAGTTAGCAGTGAATTTAAACCTACATTTATGTCAATTCTATCTGTCTCTAGTGTTTCATTTGTTTCTATCTGTAAGAATTACTCAGGATATTTAATTGCCAGAAGTGGAAATCTTTTTATCCTTTCTTTTCTCCTTTCTCTTCCCTCACTCCCCTTTTCTCCCTCTTCCTTTCTTTGCCTATCTTCCCTTCTCCATTCCCTCTCTTTCTCCCTTAGCTTTAGTATTATGGTTCAGCAAAATCAGTTTATTTAAATGAGGAGGTGTAGAGAAAAATAGGCTTTTTATATGGGTGATGGGCTTTAATTACCCTATCACCAATTTTCTTGCTTATTTTTAGTTATCAAATTATGTGTAATAATGCTCTAACTCCTCATAGCACAGTACAACACTTTATTTATTATTGTATGTACAGTGAACTAAAGAATTACCATAAGCCAATATGCACAAACTTTCCTTCTGGGTGTATATAAAAATAAATAGTATTTACAGGAATGTAAACTGGGTAAATTATTCCGGTCTCCCTCCTAAGCCTTTTGACTGTGTTCAATTCCACCCTACAGGCCAATCTTTCATTTGTCTAATCTTTGGACCTACCACAGTTTCTTAGGCAATTCTGAAATCTAGTTTCTTAGCATTATTATAAACTTCTGAATTAAAAGTCTCAAATTGTTTTATTCTTAAATCTCTAAATTGGCTCCTATTTGGGAATCTACTTTCTCCTTCTTGGGGACCATCACGAAACTTGTCTAGTCTCAACTGCAGTGGTTGAATTGCATACCTTGGAGCACCCATGTTGTAGATTTCTCCAGAAAGACTATCTTCATAGGGTTGATATTGTAACATCTAGAAAAGAGTGAGCTGGCCTGACTCAGAAACTGTTCAGATAAATTTGGCCTAGAACTAATGCATGACACACATATGTTATTCACTCACCAAATATTTGAGAAACCTTCACTCTGTTCTAGGGACTGAGACTCTATATTAGGAACTAGAAATGTAATTATGGACAAGACCATTTCCCAGAGCTAAAGGAATTATAAGTTTAATTGGATGACAAGCAGACCTCCTAATACTCTGTTCTAAAAGAGATACCATCCTGCCATTTGTTCACCCAGCCCTTCTCAAACTCTGAAGGTATGACCACTTTAACAAATATATAATACACATAATATTTTGATCACAAGAGTGTACTTTGGCATTTTAAAAATCAAGACCTGGTGATAAATTTTGATATTTTCTAAATATTTATCTTAATATTAGGAATTGTTCTTGGCAATTTCTATTAAAATGCTTGGTTTTATCCTATTTTCCATCTCTCCAAACTTGAAATCTATTATTCTTTTATACTTCAGCTTTCCCATATAGCCCATCCTTATCTTGCCATTTTATTTGTTCGAATCCCACACTCCTCCTTTTTGCACACAACTCCCTATACAATTATACTTATTCTCCTGATTGTTTCTCTTATGGTAACCATCCTAAGCAGTTTTGATTTCCTTTTGTTAAAGTGCATAGTTGGGGGAAAAAAAAAAAAAAGAAAAGCTAAGTAAGCAGAGGGGGAATCTTGCATGCTAGCATTTTAATTTTTATCTTAATACATCTACTTTTATAAAAATAAGTTCTCTCCTCCATCATATGTATGTTGAACTACTCTATTTTATTTATTTCTTAATATATTGTGGCAGATATATGGAAATGTAGATATTTGAAAGTGCCCGTTTTGGGGAGTTAGTTGACCATATCATTGTATTTTGAGTCTAGAACCAACTACTTGGCCACTAAGACAGTAGGAAAGGAAGTTTTAACTAAGACAGCTGTTACCAGAGAGGAGGAATGGCATGACTGGCAGGGTATCTGGGGGGAATTAAGGAAGTATCCGAGGGTGTATTAGTTTCCTAGGGCTGCCAAAGTAGATTACCACAAATGGATGGCTTTAAAGGACAGAAAGTTATTGTCTCCCTAGTATGAATGCTAGACGCCCACAATCATGGTGTTGGTAGGGCCATGCTCCCTCTGAAGGTTCTAAAGGAAAAACTGTTCAAAGTCTTTCTCTTAGGTCTGGTGGTTGCTGACAATCCTTGGCACTTATTGGTTTGTAGCTGCATTATTTCAGTCCTTGCCTCCATCTTCACATGGTCTTCTCACTATAGATATGAATCTCTCGCTCTTTATAAGGACACACACATATCTTTAGAATTAGGACCCATCCTAATGCAGTATGACTTCTTTAATTCATTACATCTGCAAATACCTCATTTCTAAATAAAATCATATTCACAGATACATCAATATATTTGGAGAGTTGTGGAGTAGACGAAGGAGACACATGCATTTCACTATGAGGGGCATTGTTGTGGTTGGTTGTTAAGTGCCGTCGAGTCGGTTTCGACCCATAGCGACCCTGTACAGGGTTTCCGAGGGTGTAAATCTTTATGGGAGTAGAAAGCCTGATCTTTCTCCCGCGGAGCAGCTGGTAGTTTCGAACCGCTGACCTTAAGGTTCACAGCCCGATTCGTAACCACTACGCTACCAGAGGGGCATAACTGATAAAAAATAAGATGGGTATGGAGAGTCTATAAAGTAAAAGTCAATATAAAGGAATTGTCTGCCTGTGAAAATAATGGGGTTATGGACTATAAGTTTCTTCTTATTTCCAAGCACATCTTCTGTTTTCTAAAGCATAGCTTATGTTAACTAGCATGCATCTCAGTACTTGACCCTGATGGACCAAAGTCATCTAGCATGAGGCAGATGAATTTTAACATTCTGTTCACATAGTGAAGATCTGATGGGGCAGGCTTCACATAACTTAAATGTAGCTATATAAAATACACTTTGCAGCAAACTGAACAAATGTCAAATATCTCATGTTTGAGGCTGATAAGGTTGTGATGAGTTATAAACTTATAGCCAACATTGCCTATATTTAATCATAGGTTTCTGTTTTAATGTTTTTATCAATCTACAGCCACACTAGGTCCCACCAGGTGCATGAAATTTCCTTACAATGTCATGAATTTTTCCCTAGTGATGCAGTGAGTATTTCCTCAGAGTCTTCAAGGAGGACTTTGTGCACATTGATTACACTCTGGAGGATTCACTTCTACCTTGTCATGGCCATTGCTTCAACTTTCAAAGTGTGCAGAAATCCCATGTTGCCTTTGTTCCATTACCTTCATGCTCTATGGTCATCTGTCAAATGATGTTCACTCTCTGTTAGACCCTAGGTTGGGGGGTGTTACATGCCAATCTAGAGTTCATTATCCTATGAACACTTAGCTGGGATTAAATAATTTCTAAGTAATTTAGAAAAAAGATGTTACCTGGGTTTTGTTGGGCTACTATAACAAAATATAGCAAAGCAGATTCCTTTAAAGAACAATAGTTTATTATTTTACCATTCTGAAGTCCAAGAATCTAAATTCAGGCATTAGCAGGGCCATGTTATTTTATATCTAGCCCCAGATGAGTCCTGGAATTCTTTGGCTTTTAGATATATCTTCATACGGCCTCTCTTTCCCCCTGTGACTCTGTCTCTGTGTTTGTTCTCCCATTTTATAGGTTACCACTCAAATGAATCAGGACCTACTGAACTCCAGTCTGACCCATGAACTTGGCTGACAACATCCTCCAAAGGAGAGCTTATTTCCAACCAAAATCACATTCACAGGTGAAGATGTTATATCTTCAATTTATCTTTTTGGAGGACACAATTCAATCCATAAAAGGTATTAAATGGAAGTAGAACTATTATTGAGCCATATGTAAAATGTAGAAACCACCATTTATATCTTATCTCATACTAAAATATATGAGATGAATTGACAATTTGTTTAAATAATAATAAAGAAGAAATTTTAATGGAGTAGAGAAAATACTTACTAGTTTTTGTATTGGAAAGTGTTATCTAGCCTTACAATTGTTGAAAATAATCTCCAAGAAAAATACCATAGATTTAACTAAGAAATGTACATATACCAAAATACATGACATAAAAAATTAAAAGGCTCACTATGAACTTCAATAAATATGATAGATAAAAATATTTAAATATATAGAAAACTCATACCAAAGATAAAGAAATATTGAGACTCAAAAATTAGAGAGTAAATGATGTATGTGTATAAACAGCTCATAAATAAAGACCTAGAAGTGACAATTCAGATTTTGGAAAAAATGTTCATCATTACTAATTAAAAAAAGAACCCAAAAACCTATTTATGAGTTATTATATTCTGCCTATCAAATTAGGGAAAAATTAAAAAACACCAATAGACAGTCTTAGAGCAAAATTGTTCTTGTTGTTTTTAGGTGCCGTCAAGTCAGTTCAGCGTGACCCTATGTGCATAAGAAAATGAAACAGTCCTGTGCCATCCTCACAATTGGTGTTATGATTGAACCCATGGCTTTTGCCACTAGTGGTGTCAATCCGTCTTGTAGGGGGAGTGGTCTTCCTCTTTTCACCTTACCTTCTACTTTACCAAGCATGGTGTCCTTTTCCAAGAACTCATCCATCCTGATAATGTGTCTGAAGTACGAGAGACTAAGTCTTGTCATCCTAGCTTCTAAGAAGCATTCTGCATTTCTTCCAATATATTTGGTTTTTCTTCTGGCATTCCATAGTACTTTTAAAATTCTTCTCCAGCACCATAACTCAAATGCATCAATTCTTCATAGTCCATCTTTCATGTGCATATGAGGCAATTTTAAATACCATGGCTTGAGTCAGGTGCACCTTAGTCCTAAAACTGGAATCTTTACTCTTGAATACTTTAAAGAAGTGTTTTGCAATGGTTTTGTCTAATGCAATACATTGTTTGATGATTTCTTGACTGTTACTTCCATGAGTGTTGATTGTGGATACAAGCAAAATGAAGTCTTAGACAACTTCAAGCTTTCTCCATTTATCATAATGCCAAACATAGTATAACACAATTTTATACTGCATGCGGCGCTATGGATTAATGTGCCAGACTGCAAAGCCATTTGAACTGCCAGGTCGACAGTTCAAGCTCACCGGTTGCTCCTCGGGAACCCTATACAGGGTCGCTATGGGTTGGAACAGACTCAACGGCACTTCACAACAACAATAATACATTTAAAAAATTTATACAAACTTCTAAAACATGATTAGATACAATGTACAAAGATCTGTTAGATATTCTGTTAAATTATATTTTATGGACTTTATTGTATAGAATGTTGTTGTTGTTGTTAAGTGCCATATAAGTCGGTTCCAAACCATAGTGACCTTGTATAGGGTTTCTGAGGAGCAGTTTGTGGATTTGAAGTGTCAACCTTGTAGCTCATAGTCTGGTACTCATCCTACAGTGACATACCAGGAGTCCATTGTATGGGATAGTAGGTTTGAAAAACAAATATTAGGCCTCTGGAAAGATGGAGTAAACGTACTTTAAAGTCTTCCATTAAGTACAACTATATATTATATTATATTATATTATATTATATTATATTATATTATA
>NW_006408579.1:4252792-4256537 GCF_000296735.1 Chrysochloris asiatica
TATTATATTATGGGGTCCTGGTGTGGTGCTGTGGGTTAATGCACCAGACTGCAAAGCCATTTGAACTGCAAGGTCAGCAGTTCAAGCTCACCAACTGCTCTTCGGAAACCCTATACAGGGTTGCTATAGGTCGGAATTGACAGCACTTAAAAACAACAATAACATATTATATTATGTTGCATTATACTATATTGTATTGTATATATTATATTAAGTTATATTATATATAAAACAAAAATTTGAAGTCTCTGAAAAGGTGGCGAGAAGATGGCAGACCAACTTGGGACCTCTGGACCTGAATCTTGTCTTGTATATTCCAAACTGAAAGCTGAAGAAGCCCTACTGCAGTGAAGCATCATGGAAATAACTACAGTCCTGCCATCACCATGGAACACATAGAGAAATAGACCAATTCCTGGGAATTAAAGCAAACTTCAATAAATTTTAAATAATTGAAATCATACAATGTGCTCTAGGACATCAATGGAATCAAATGAGAAACGAACAACAGAAAGATAACTAAACAATCCCAAATGCTTAGAAACTAAGCAGCACACTTCTGAATAACTGACATTCCAACAAATAAGTTTCATAGGAAACTTAAAAAAGAAGCACACATTGAATAAAAATATATTATATCAAATTTTATGGTACTAGCTAAAGTTTTGCTAAAAGGGAAATTTACAGTACTAAAATGCTTAGTTTAGAAAATAAGAGAAATCTCAAATCAATAATATAAGCTCGGTCATCAAGAATCTAGGAAAACAAGAATTAACCAAATCCAAATCAAGTAGAAGGAAGGAAATAATAAAGATAGGAGAAAAAATCAATGCAATTGAAACAGAAAAAGCAATAGTGAATAGTCAGTGAAACAAAATGCTATATGTTTTCTATACTTTCTTTCTTTTTTTCACATTTAAGTGGCCTATTAAAAAAAAACAGGGTATAGTTTGGAATCAGGAGCACCAGGCTACAAACTCAAATCAGGATCAGGAAGTATGTAGACAAAGTCTAGAAATCTCCCTTGAAATGAAGAGCAAGCATATCTCTCTCCCTTCTTCAATGCTCTCTGAGCCTTGCAATCAAGCAGATCCTTCTCTCTCCTGTACAAGTTCCCCATCAGCTGTGCAGATCTCCTCTCAATCCTGGTGAGGACAGGTTCTTCTTAGCCCTCTTCCTTTTTGTCTATGAACATTGCCTCTCTGCCATGTAAACCTCTCTGCATTTGGCTCCCTGCCATCAGACTCTCTTCTACTATCTAGCCCACCCAGTTCATAGCCATTGCAGCAGTTTTGTGCAGCTCTTAGCAACATTACATTCCTAGCAGCAGAATTCCACTGTTATCACTGACTCTGCCACAGGGCCCCTCTTGGGGCTCACATTGTCTTCAGTATTACAGCTCCCAAACTGAAACCTGTACAATGGCTCTTATAGAGGTTCCTTGCCTACTCTGAGTTGCTCTCCTCTTCTGTCTTCCTTTTCCTTCTGCCTGCCTGCCTTTGTGGGGTTGACTGCTTATGTAATCAAACACCTAGTCAATTTCAAGGAGTCCTGGTGTTGCATTGTGGGTTAATGTGTCAGACTGCAAAGCCATTTCAACTGCAAGGGTGGCGGTTCAAGCTCACCAGCTGTTCCTTGGAAACTCTATACAGGGTCGCTATGGGTTGGAATCCACTCGAGGGCGCTTCACAACAATAAATCAGTTTCAAAGCAGGACCCTCATACCAATCTCCTTTAGGAAGGCTCACAAAGACTTCATTTGCACAGTATGCTATACTCACATCATTTGCATAAGCATAATGACCAATACCCGCAAGGCTAGGTAAATAGACCAGTTACATGGGAGACTGCAGTCCAGGGCCAGACAAAAAGGTTGAAACCTGAAGTTGTTTGCAGTTTAACCCTGGAAATGTCAATCAACCTGGACAAACATAGCAAACCCTTTGTGGTTGAAAATTAGGTCAAAGGTAAAACTCCTTAGGGTTTAGAGTGAAAATCTCTCAAGATGTTTTTCCAAAGAATCAAGGTAAAAGGCCACATGAAGGAATTCATTTCATTACCTGTGTTCATTACCATCATATAGTTGTGAAATGTTTTAATCAACTCAAAAGGTAACCCTACACTCATTAGCAATCACTTGTTTCTTCCTTTTCCCCAAGCTCCTAGCTACCATAAATCTGCTTCTTGAATTT
This sequence comes from Chrysochloris asiatica, assembly GCF_000296735.1. NCBI lineage: Eukaryota > Metazoa > Chordata > Mammalia > Afrosoricida > Chrysochloridae > Chrysochloris > Chrysochloris asiatica. The sequence continues at coordinate 4,254,985 of NW_006408579.1, forward strand.
ATCTATTCTGAACATTTTATGTAAATGGAATTATATAATATTATTCCTTTGTGTCTAATGTTTTGCTGAGCATAATATTTTCAAGGATTATCCATGGTGTAGCATGTACTAGCGTTTAATTTATCTTCATGGCTGAATAATATTCCATTGCATGCATATACCACATTTTGTTTATCCATTTATCTGTTGATAGACACTTGGGTTGTTTCCTCTTTTGCTATTTTGAGTAAAATCTGCAAAGTTTTACCAATTTAGGAGTTCTTTATCATTTTTGCCTTTATCATTGCTAAGCTTTTTTTAACTTTTTGTGAAAAAAACTTTTTGTTGTGAATTGAAAGCAGGTCATTAGTTTTATATTCCACAAATGATATACTTTATTTACTTCACTATGTGGCTGCAATCTCTTCTAGATACCAAGAGTTAACAGAATTTACCTTTATTATTATTTTTCTTAAGGCCACTGACTTTATTGATTTAAAAAACTTTACAAGGGCAGTGACTGTTCTACCAGAAAGGAGCCAAACAGCCTAAAAATAGACCAGAGATGAAGGTAAGAGTGAGGAAGTAACCAGGAATCCATTCAGGAACTCTGGTAACTGTCATTAGGGAACTGGCAGGGAAAATGAGGACAGGGACTTGTGCAAGAGTGAGAATTCCACAAAGGCTGAAATGGTGAAGGGAGAAAATTCCTAAAAGGACTGGAGCACGTTATAGGTGAGCATGACTTTAACTATTGTGTTCCTCCATGTGTTTCCCACTACCTTCAAGTTTCCTCTGCTAATTTCCCTCTTGTATATTGCCTTCCCTGTCACCCATGTTAACATGTCCATCAATAATTTTCTAGTCCTTCAATAATTTTCCCTCCTCGATCGTGTAACCATCATAGATTGTTTCTGTTATCAAGAAAACCTTTTTTTTTTTTGCAACTTTTTACAAATTAGTCTCTTACAGTGTTTGTCCTTTTTTGATTGACTAATTTCCTCAGCATGACCAGTTTCAGTCATATTGCAAGTTGTTTCACAAATTACTCATTAGTCTTCAACATTTTATAGTATTCCATGGTGCGTATGTAACCAAAGTTTGTTTACTCATTCTTCTATTGATGGGCATTTAGACTGTGTCTATCTTTTTTATATGTCTCTTGTAGATGACATATTGAAGGATCCTTTATTCGTACCTGTTCTACTCTTTATGTCTCTGGACTGGTACATTTAATCCATTTGATACACTGTAATTGTCAATAGGTATGAATTGACTTTAAGTCATTTTTCTGTGTGGTTTTTTGTGGTGCTGCTGGATTCTTTGTGCCACATAATTTTCTATGCTGACTTCTTTTTGTTTGTGGTTTTTTTTTTGTCATTTTCTTTGCCATTGAGTTTACTAAATCTTTCTGATTTTTCAATTTTTAAAATTTTGATGTGCAGGTGTATTATTTTTCTTTGAGATCACCCTGTAATTTATTAATTTAGTCCCAGTTTGAAATAGTCTGTTTTATCTTGACTCCTACTTGACCTCCTTGGAAGTTCTGTATCTACACTATTCCTTCTTTTTGC
>NW_006408579.1:4256667-4296987 GCF_000296735.1 Chrysochloris asiatica
ATCTTTCTCCCGCGGAGCGGCTGGTAGTTTCGAACCGCTGACCTTAAGGTTCACAGCCCGATTCGTAACCACTACGCTACCAGAGCTCCTTAATTTCAGTCTTGTAGGTTTGCTTTACTTTAAATACTTCTATATCTGGATTGAGCTCTGGGTGTTGTTGTCATGTATTGTAATCTCAGGTTGTTTTTTGCTGTTACTGGTTCTCAGTCCAAACAACACATATAGCATTTTTTGTAAAGGTCATTACAAATTCCTTTGATTTCAGTGTATCAGGTAATGTCCTGATTTTGCCATCATACTTGAGGGACAGCTTTGATGGGTATATAATTCTTGGTTGGCAATCTTTTTCTTTCAGAGTTTTATATATGCAATTCTGTTGCCTTCTTGCCTGCATAGTTTCTGCTAAGAAATCTGAGCCTAATCTGATTGGTTCTCCTTTTTAGGTAACTTTGTTTTACCTTGTCTTTGATTTTGGGAAGTTAGATTATGATATGTCTTGATGAGTTCTTTTCGGGATCTTTCCTGTTTGGGGTTCCTTCAGCTTCTTATGTGCTTATTTTCTCATTTTTCATGATGTTAGGGAAGTTTTCTTCCTACAACTCTTTGAAAATTTTCTTGTACTTATCTCTCTGTTTTCTGGAATTCAAATCACCCATATGTTACTACTCTTCATGGTGTCCCACATAACTCTTAGGCTAAGAAGAAAATCCTATCAAACATTGCAGAAAAAGAATGAAGAAAAAAAATTAATCCTCAAGATGTAATATTGAAGTGTTCTATGGGCAAAAAATTTAATGATGCAGGAAGCATCAAAAAGAAGATGGAAGGAAGACACAGTCATTGTACCAAAAAGAATTGATCAGTGATCAACCATTTCAAGAAGTACCATATGATCAAGAACTAATGGTATTGAAAATAATAATCCAAGATGACCTGACACATTGGCAAAGAAACAAAGCCTCAGGAATTACAGAATACAACCTGAAATGTTTCAACAAATGTATGCAATGCTGAAAGCACTCATTAGTCTTTGCCAAGAATTTGGAATATAACTACCTGGCCAACTTGAAAGAGATCCATGTACATGCCCATTCTAAAGAAAGGTGACTCAACAGAATGCAGAAATTATCAGACAATGTCATTAATATTTGGAGCCCTAATGTAGTGCTGTGGATAAAGCACTAGACTGTAAAGTCAGTTTGAACCACAAGATTGATGATTAAAAATCACCAACCTCTCCTTTGTAACCCATACAAGGTCACTGTGAGTCAGAACTAACTCAGTGTCACTTAACAACAACACCTGTGTCTTATGGAAATTTAAATCCTGTATCAGATCCAAACAAAGCACAGGTAAACATCTTTCTGGTATTCTTTGCTTTCAGCTAAGATCCATCTGATGTCAGCAATGATGTTTCTTGTTCCACTTCCTCATGAATCTGTCTTGAATGTTTGACAGCTCCCTGTTAATGTACTGATGCAAGCACTTGAATTGTCTTCAGCAAAAGTTTATTTGTATGTGATATTAATGACATTTTTGATGACTTTTGCATTCTTTTGGGTCACCATTCTTTGGAATGGGCACAATATGGATATATTCTAATCAGTTGGCTTATCTTCTAAATTTCTTGGCATAGACTACTGAGTGTCTCCAGCACCACATCACTTTGCTGAAACATTTCAATTTGTATTCGGTCAATTCCTGGAACCTTGGAAACAATATCTAGTCCAACTGAAGTTTCTATGTAATAAACAATTCCTAGAATAAAATTCTAGGAAATCCACTAGTAAGTAATTTTTAGTGTTCATAATCATGGTTGCGCAGAAAAGATTACCTGAGATAATAGTGATTCCATCTTTTAATTTTTCTCAAATTACTCAGCCGACAAATAAGCCTAACTTGGCTGAACCAAAGTGAAGCATCAACTCCAAATTCATGCTTGCACCCCAGGGTGCTCTCTGTCTTTTAGAGTCATGTGATTATTATAGTTAGATAATGAACATACCTAGTGACACAGACACTATTTTATATTTTTTAAAATAAAAGAGACTGTAAAAGAGTAATGTAAAGATGGTGACTAACCCATTGCTATTGAGTAGATTCTCATCCATAATGAACCTGTAGGTCAGAGCAGAACTGCCTAATAGGCTTTCTATCTAGACACTATACCACCAGGTCTCCTTAAAAAAGCTAAATATTAGTGGGTACCTGGCTAGATATACAGGCTGAATAAGTATGGGAAGGAGAATAGGACTACATTGACAAATATATATAGGCTTTACAGAGGTAATTTCTACATGTGTAGGTGGGGTGCTGTGGGTTAATGTACCAAACAGCAAAGCTGTTTGAACTGCAAAGTCGGCTGTTCAAGCTCACCAGCTGCTCCTTGGAAACCCTACACAGGGTCGCTGTGGGTCAGAACTAATTCGACAACACTTAAAGATGAACGAGTGAATGATTTACGTTATGTGCACATATATCCAGGAATATATGGGGGAAAAGTTATGAAACCATTTAGTCAAACCAAATACCTTGAAGGAAAGAATTCTGGGGCCTGAGGACTCAGGGCCATGGTATCAGGGACACCAGAGTCATAACATAGTTCACAAAGACAATGTTCTACATTTAATTTTGGGAAGGAGCAGCTGGTGTTAAAAAGCTGGTGAATAGACCTCTAAGGTGCTGCTGTCAGCTTCCTGAAGTCATGAGGAAAGAAGAGTGATGAAAATCAAAGACCCATGGAGACTATTAGTCCAATATATGAGAAGACCATGTAGACATCAGCATCTGTGACTGTGAAGCCAGAAGAACTAGATGGTGCCCCACTACCACTGCCAAGTGCTCTGAAAGGGATCATATTGGTAAGTCCTTGATAAAATGGGAGAAAAATGTGGAACAAAACTAAAACTCATAACAATTGCAAGCCTTCTTGGTTGGATAGAAGACTATGGACAATAGTTATCCTTCAGGTCTGATGCTACATTGTGGAGCCTGCAAATAATTAATTACATGAAAAAAATATATGGGTTATTGAATGGAAAACTGATTTTTTTTCTGTAAAACTTCACCCAATTCACAATAAAAAGCAAAACTAAAAAGAATGAAAGAAAATAGCACAGATGTTACTTTGAGGACTAAGGGGTGCCTAATCCAGGTCTTGGTGTTTTCAGTTGATTCATATGCACATGGCAGCTGGGCATTGAATAAGGAAGAATGCATCTGAATTATGATACTAGCAAAGATTAATGAATACACAATGGACTGCTGAAAGAATGAACAAATCTATGTTGGAAGTGATACAGCCAGAATGCTCCTTGAAAGTGAAGATGGTGAAACCTCATCTCATGTACTTTGGATATATTTTCATGAGGAGTCAGTCCCTGGACAAGGGCATCATGTTTAGTAAAGTAGAGGGTCAATGAAAAAGAGGAAGGCATTCAAAGAGATGGATTAACACAATGACTGCAGCACGGACCCAAGTATGACATTGAGTGTGAGGATGCCTCAGGACTAGACAGTGTGCACTAGCCCGGGAGACCATGAGAATGAGAGCCTGTATATGTCTGCATGCCTGAGAGGGGCCTCTCCTGACCAAACACATGTATCCTGAGTGTTTCTGATTCTGTAGTCAGTTACTTTCCTTATCAACCCCATAACTGTAAGTCAGTATGTAAGTAAATAAATAAATAGGAGAGAGTGGGTAAGAAAAGATTGTAGTTATAATATTACGTAGTCTGTAATGAAGCTGATTTTGAATAGGGCTATTTATAAACCGGCAACATGAAGAATTTTAGTTAGAAGGCTAACTTTCTGACAGATTTAAAAAATATTTCTGAGTGTTAATAGAAGTTGGAGTCCTGGTGTGGCCTGGTAGGATAAGCACTGGATCCCATGGTCAGTTTGAACCACAAGGTTGGCAGTCCATACTTACCAGCCACTTACTGTAAACACTATGAGTCAGAAACAACTTGGCAGCACTTAATAACAGCATAGAGTGACTATTGAGTTGGGATCTACTCAATGGCTATGAATTTTGAACCTTTACAGGAGCAGATCTCTAGGTCTTCCCTCCCCTCCCCGCTCCATGGAGTGGTTGGTGGGTTCAAAACTTGATTATTAGAAGAGAATGCCTAACCATTGAATCGCCAGTCTCCTGGATTTATGAACAGTGCATTAGCCAGGAACACTTGGTACCTCTGTCTCTCATAGGCATTTTAAAGCCACAGCTTATTTATGTATTTCCTCTGGTTAGAAGCCTTGGAAGGGAAAGCAGAGCCAGAAGATACTGTGAGCAATTGTATTCCCAACTATGACCATAATGGTTAGGAATTCTACCTTCCCAGCCTTCCAGAGTGGTCAGATAAGTGTAGCTGTTAGTGTGAGCGGACTTCAGTTTCTGAGGTCAGCACTCACTCCATACCAAAATAACCCAAACCCACTGCTGCGGAGTAGATTCCAACTCATAGTAACCCTAGAAGACAGAGGACAGCTGCCCCATAGAGTTTCCAGGGCTGTAAATCTTTACTGAAGCAGATTGTCTCATCTTTTTTCCTGAGGAATGGCTGAGGGAAATGACCTTTTGGCTAGCAGTTGAGAGCTTAATCACTGTGCCATCAAGTCTCCTCAGGGCTTCATAAAATGGGTTTTGAAGGATTTAGCAGAAATAATTCACCTTAGTTTAGGACACATAGTAGTTGAATGTAGAAACCCACAGAGAAGAAATGAAATAAGGAACAGTTGGTAAGCAATGTAGAAGAGCAGGAATGCCAACACCAAGAGGACTAGGAAAATAAAGGAATTGAGTGAGGGAAAGAAGTTGAAAATTTATGTAAATACAGAGCATCAAAAAGATGGCTTTGAGTATGAGATTAACATAATTATGATTCTGAGAGCATAAGATTTTGGCTAGATCATTAATTTGGATTCATTGGTGGCAGTACGTGAAGAAGCTTGGAGGAAGTTCTCTGAATAAATGTACCTGGGTTTGGTTGGTTGGAATGAATTTGCTCTGCATTATTTTGTAACACGTGCTCTCACTCTTTCCTTCCTGGAGGGTGTGCTTGGTGTGACAGAAGCATCTCCATTGATTTTTTTTTGAAAAACCCAGAAAATGCTTTTGTCATTTATAATGATTCCAAACATTTAAAATGAACAGTGCATAAATCTGAAAGGATTCACAGAAAGGAGACCAGGAAACCAGGGAGGCAAAAAGGAAATTGTAGAGAAAAAAAAAAAAAAAATCTCTGTAAGCAGTAGCAAGAGCATTGGCCTGGGAAAGGCTTGTTGTTGATGTTGTTATGTACCATGGAGTTGGTTCTGACTCATAGCGACCCTGCATAGGGTTTCCGGGGCTGTAAATCTTTATGGAAGCAGAAAGCCTCATCTTTCTCCCACAGAAGAGCTGGTAGTGTCGAACTGCTGACCCTGAGATTAGCAGCCTGATTCGTAACTACTACATTACCAGAGCCCACAGTGTAGCCAGCGTCAAATGTTAGGGTCCACTAATCATAAATGTGGAGTCCTGGTGTGGCGCTGTAGAATAAGCACTGGACTACTAACCAAAGGCTTGCAGTTCAAACCCACCAGCAGCTCCTAAGAAACCCAAAACAGTGTCGCTGTGAGTTGAAATCGACTTAATGGCACTTAACAACAAAAACAAGGTGCACTGTGGTTTAGGCATTGGGCTGTTAACCAAAAAGTTCAGGGGTTCAAACCCACAAGCCTCTCCTTAGGAGAAAGATAAAGCTTTCTGCTCCTGTAAAGATTTATAGCCATGGAAATCCTATATAGGATGACTGAGTCAGAATTGACTCTATGGCAATGGGATTTTGTGTTCCTTTGGAGTGCCTTAGTGGTACAAATAGCTAATGCACTCAGCTGCTAACCATATGGTTGGAAGTTTGAGTCCTTGAGAGAGAGGCCGGGTGATGAACTTCCAAAAATTCAGCCACTGAAAACCCTGTGAAACAAAGTTCTAGTCTAATACACATGAGATAGCCATAAACTGTAATTAACGTGGTGGTAACTGGTGCTTTTGTCATTTTAGAAACTTAAAACAATCAGGACAGAGACACACTGAAAGGAAAGGAGAGAATTAGGGGGAGACAGACTGAGTGTTGGGATGCTGCTCAGATGGGGCAACAGAAAACAGAAGGTCTTAGGGGTGCTGTCTGTTAGGCGTTGGGCTGTTAACTGCAAGATTGGTGGTTCAAACCCATCCACCACTCCAAGGGACTAAAATGAGGCTTTCTGCTTCCATAAAGATTTACAATCTTAGAAATCCCTATAGGGTCGCTCTGAGTTGGAATGGACTCAATGGCAGCATGTTTGGGTTTGAAGTGCTGTGGTGGGTGAGGCAGGTAAATGTGTGGCATTGGGATTGGCTCTTAGGTAGGGCTTGAGGAATCAGTCCCGTCTCTTGACTTCAGTTTGTAGTCCCATCTTGAGATCATGGATTTATCTTGGTGGCCAGCTCTTCTCTAGTACTCTTGATCAGTATAAATTTATTTCTAGTTTCTCAAAACAGTCTACTTTAAATCCAATATTCCTGCCTGATTGTTCCATAAAATTTTCTTGACATTTTGGATCAAGTAGTTAGGAGAACACAAGCTGGACATTCAGATAGAGCTGAGGCTGAGTTTCATCCTTGCCACTTTCCAAGTTGCTTTCACTTTGAGTACATATTAACTTCTCTGAGTACCTGTTTTCTTCTGTGTAAAATGGGGTGACTGAGAGGCTTACAAGAGGGAGTGTATGCCAATTTCAACTCGTGGCAATATCATATGTGTTAGAATAGAACTGTCCTCCGTAGAATCTTCAGTGACTGAATTTTCTTAAAGTAGATCATCAGACCTTTATTCCAAGGTACATGCGGGTGGACTTGAACCTCCAACTAGGAGCTGTACCTGTAAACTCTTTCTACCCCTCCCCCCAGGGATGCCAGTTGGCACCTTTGTGATTTTTTTTAGGTGCTGTTGAATTGGTTCTGAAGTTGGCACCTAGCCAGTTATCAAATGTTGGTGTCCACTCCTCCCTGCCTAATCATAAACAAAATTGAATAAAACTGCTTTCCCATTTCAGATTCCACATGACTTTCCTAATCTTCTCCTTGGTCAGCTTTCTTGGTGTTCTTTAAGTAGGTTGAAGAGCCATTTGTTCATATGACAGTATCTTTAGCAAGTTACATACATATTCAAGTACATTTAAAGGAGCTCAGTTTGTCACTGTTCTTCTGAGTTCCTCATTGCCAATAATTCTACAAGATACATTCGTTTGGAGATCGGGAAACCTCTGAAATCACATGTAATAACCATTCAGTTATACCCTCCCAAATTTAGAGGACACTGTCACCAAATTACTCAGCTTGCTCAGGATGAATTCCTTTCTGCTCTGCATAAAACAGAACCAAAGTTTTACCTCTTTGCTTCTTCATCCTCACAGAAGACATAGCCCATTACAGGCCAGCCTGGAGGGATCTATTACTTGTAATAAAAGAGAGCTCTTTCAGAAAGTTCTCCTTAAGGACCCAGGGCTTTCGATATGCCCCTCTGATTATGAGATGGGCCGAGGATTTGCATCTGTGTTGTGACAGAGTGATTATGCATGTTGTGAATAAACATGCTTGTGTACGCATGTCTGCTGTCACAGCAATGAGGAGCATCCAATAAATACCGGGTTAAGAGCATGCCAGCAACTTCCTAACAGCTGGTACAGCTGAAAAACTCGCCTGCCTTATTAACACTCCACTTATCTGGAATCTGCTTGCTGAGCAGAAAGAACATACATTTCTGCAATTTGCATTCTGCCTCGCTGTTGCTCATTATCCTTGACCTCACTCCCTCTTATGCACCAGCCCATTGGCCTCCTGTGGTCCAGCCTGCTAGATATACTTTCCCTCTACCCGTTAGCACCAGAGCCAGAAATTCCACTGCCATTCAGTTGATTCCAATTCATAGCAACCATATTGGAGGGAGTAGAACTGCTCCACAGAGTTTAAGAGACTAAATTTTTATGAAAGCATACAGTCTCATCTTTCTCCTGGGGACATGCTGGCGTTTTTGAAATGCTGACCTTGTGTTTAGCAGTGCAACACTTAACCCACAACATCATATCCTTATCAGAGCCAGAGTCAGGGTCAAATTCGTTCTCACTGTCCGGACTCAGGAATAATCACGACAAAAATAGTTACTTCCTTCACTCTGGAAAGTCACACTTCCAGATTCTCATCACCCTCCTGTTCGTTTGTAACCTTTTCCTTGGAGGCAGACTAAAATGGAGAGGTCCAACCCTTCTTCCAAGTGGGAGGAAAAGAAAGAGACAGGCAGCAATTTGGTTGTCCAAGAAAATATTCTAATCTGTTCTCAGTGTTTTTCAGAGTTTAGTCAATTGTGTTTGAAATGTATGTCAGTTTTTCTCTTAATCATTCTAATCTAGTTCCCTGGCCTTTTAACCTGTCTCTCCCTTGGCCTTTCTCTTTTGTGTTTTTAGCTGTTTCATTAGCTACAGTTCACAATTCATAGCACCGCAGTTAAATACTTTCAGTCCACATGCCTTTTTTCTTTAGTTCTGTCAAAAGATTCTTTTCCCTTCTGTCCCCTTAAGCCTTTCCCATTGCCCACACATTATCCTTGATTGAAAATGGTCACTTGTCTGCTGTCTGAGGTTCTTCCTAAACTACTCCCCAGGGTCTCGGATCCCCTCAGACTATGGAGGCAGTAGAACCAGATACAGTAGAATCTCTAAGCAGTGGCCTCATTAACAATCACATCATGGACTTAGGTTTTATTTTTTGTCCTCTCTGACTTGATGAAAACAAAACAAGAAGAGATGGGAGGGAGGAAGGAGGAGGGAAGAGAGGTAGAAGTGAATTGCTTAATGGAGACACTCAGTCTGAATATTTAATATGCTGATTTTATTGAATAAAAGGTGAAAAAGTGGTTCTTGTTTGTTGCTTGCCTGTCAAACCATGGCAAATAAGCATTCTTTTCCCTGACTGGAGCTTTTTATTACTGTATGGATTCTAGAGTGTAATTATGCTCTATATCTGAGCTGCATTATACACCCAATTACAATTCCCTAGCTGAACTATTTATTTATTACCAGGGGAGATATTTGTTCAGCTGCCTTGGAGGGTTCTCTCATGGTGGCTCTCATTGTTTTTTGCCCTTCATCAACATGGAATGTGCTGGAGGAATCCCTCACTCTGGGCCCCTTGTTCCTCTGTTGACAGTTTGAGTGAACTTTCCAGGCACATTTATTCATGATGCTGGAGAAAGATGCTGGGCAAAAGAAATTCTAGGGCTATAAATGTTTGAGAATGTTTGCACTGTTTTCAGAGCTTTCATGGGAAGGACTTTTTATTCTAGCGATTATCATTTTATGAAATCTGATTTGGAATCATTTTAGAAAATAGCTTTCTCTAGGAACAGCCTGCCTGCTTAGCAGTTCATAAAGAAAGAGCCCACAGCTAAATAGAATTCAATTCAACAAACATTTATTGAGGACTTTACCATGAGCCAGGCACTGTGCTGGACACTGAGGGCATAGAGATTGAGTTAGACCCGAGAAGATGTCAGAATTCAGCCTGTTAAACAGATCTTTAGTTAATTAAGAGAAATGTAAGAAGTGCTACAATATTGGCTTATTCATTCTCTTCCTCATTCACTTTAATATTTGACAAGTTCATATTATGTCCAATAACTAAGTTGGGAATACAGATACTGGGAAAACCAGATAGGGTCTTTGCCCTCAGGCTTGTATCTGCAATCTAGGCGAGTGAAGGGATAGTAACAGATATGCAGGGCTATGAACAGAAATGTGATTGGTAATGTATGAAGGTGGTGAAGGTAAAGGAAAGAGATGGGTGGTTAAGGAGCACCTGGTCTTGGCATGAGTTAAGCAGAAGGGGTTTTTGGAAAAGGGAACAGAAAGTGCAAGAGATCTGAGGCAGGGGTTTAAGGAAAGATGAGTGATGGACATAGTGACAGAGAGAGAGTGGAGAGAGGTGAGGATGGATGAGTGGTTGGGACCAGATTATTTATGACCTTGTAGGAGGTTCAACTCCACCAAAAGATACCTCAGAATAAAAACCTGGTGGTATGCTTCTGAAGGGCCATAGCCACTAAAAACTCTTTACAGTTCTGCTGAAACACATGAGGTCGTCATGAATTAACTCAAGAGCAGCTGGTTTTTCTCAGGCCTTAGGAAGGAGCTTCTGTTTTTTTCTAAATTCTAAAGTCAGTGTGAAGTTACTGGATACAATCTGATGGAAATATAATGGTGGCTGCACTCTTCCTTAGCTTAGATATAGGGGCACATTCCAAACAGGGACAACTAGATGTATGAATCTTTACTACTTTGAACATCTTTTCTTTTACCAAAAATGTTTCTAGTCAAATTTCTGTCAAAAGAGAAAGGAAGCGGTAGATATAATTAGCTATGGAAGAAGATGGAGAAGAGACTGAAAATGACTGGGATTCCTCACTTCTCTTTCCATTAGACTTTTGGAAGTTCCTGCTTATCAGGGAGTGTTTTATATTTAATTCTGGGCTGTCTTTGTTCCTGTCCATTTTCAAGGCTAGTTTCCCAATTTTCCACTGATTCTGTGAACCGCAAAATTACTTCTAACAAATTCCTTTTGGATTAAGTTAACAAGATTTTGCAGAACATAGTGTCAGCAGCAAGAAGAAAGTAGCTTCCTCCTCATATTTATGCGGGCTGTGGCTCAAGAGGCAAGACATGCATATCTTTCTCAGTTCCACTCCATCAGCCTTGAACTTTTTTACAAAACATCTCAGATTCTGGCTACAGTTTTGTCCAATAGTATGCTGTTCTGGTGTTCTATGCTTTAGGTATTTTTTTGGTATCTTCATTGATACTTTGGTAGGAAAATTGGGAAAAGCTTTGTATTAATTTTAGCTTCTTTTAGGGATCTAATAAGAAGAGAATTTCTTTCTGTGCTATGTTGGTCCAGGTTGTCTCCTGTAAAATTTTGGTCTACTTCTCAAAGTGTGCCTTATCCAATAGAGTTGATCTGTGCACAAATAATTTCTTTTAGAAAGTTCAGCACAAGGCGGGTCCCTATGAGGTCCCTATCCAACTTTTCCAATATGTAACACCATTCCATAATCCTTAATATCATGCACCATGCTTCCCCTCCCACACATCCCAGGGTTGTGCATTACATTGCAACATCTCACAAAACTTGCAAGTCTGGCAAGTCTAAAATCTGTAGCTCATTGATCATTCTGGAAGAGTCTTCTCACCTACATAGTCTCAGGAACTGAGGAACCCAAATCTTCAGGTCAGGTAACAGGCTCTTGGTGCAAGAGGTTGGGGAGCTGGTGAATCAGGTCAGGTGATGGAGGTCAGATCTAGTGAGCCAGATGCTAGATCCAAGGCAAGAGAGCGAACTTTAACAGAGCATGTCCATATATTGAATTCAATCAATGCTCCCGAGGAAAACGAAGGGTAAGACTTGAGTCATACCCTCTATTAAGATGGGGGCATCCTTAAAACATAGTACCACCCTAGTCCTTACTCCTTGGTTCTTTAATCCTTAATACCACCTTAATCTTGTCTCATTAACAACTGTCTTCAAAATGGGCCCATAATCACAGGCATAGAGGTAAGGTTTTATCACAGAATGGCAAGTTGGACAGTAACCTCAAGATCAGCAAGTTCAAAGCTACCAGCCGCTCTGTGAGAGAAAGATGAGGCTTTCTGTTCCTGTTAAGATTTACAGACTTGGAAATCCTATCCTGGGTCTCTATGAGTCCTAACCAACTCCACAGCACATCATCACCACCACTGCTACCACCAGAATGAAACTATGGTTTTAAGAGAGATAATAAATAATTAGCTGCCCTTTAGGGTTTCCAAGGAGTGGCTGGTGGGTTCTAATTGCTGACCTTGTGCTTCAAACTGACCTTGTGGTCCAGTGCTTATCCTATAGGGTCACACCAGGACTTCATTTTGAGTGTGTGAGGAATTTTAGAGAATTCTGACTAAATCAATTTTGAAGTGGCCAGAGAAGAACATATTCAGAAATTGGATTTTATTTTTTTTATACATACATATCTTTCCTCACACATATGTCAGTTTGTTATACTAAGTTGGCTTGCATGTTTCTGTGACACTGGAAGCTAAGACACCAATAATGTAAATGCCACCAGGGTCACCCATGGTGGACAGGTTTCAGCAGAGCTTTCAGGCTACGAAGAAGGAAAGGAGACTACTTCTGAATGTTTTACCCACTGAAAACCATCTGAATAGCTGTGGAACAATGTCAGATATAATGCCAGAAGATCAACGCATTAATAGTAACAGAACATTGTTAGATATAATGTTGGAAGAAGAGATTCTACAGTAGGAAGGCACTCAAAATATGACTGGAAAGAGCTACCTCCTCAAAGTAGAGTTGACAATAATGACAAGAATGGAACAAGACTTTCAGGATCTTCATTTGCTTATGAGGCACAGCACAAAATGAGAAGAATCAGTTGCAGACATCCATTAATAATCGGAAGTACCAAGTATGAATCTAGGAAAATCAAAAGTTGTCCATTTCAGAATGTATGAAGATCAATATCAGTTCATGTGAACTGACATGGACTGATATTGGCAATTTTGAGTCTGAAAATCACATGGCATACTATTCCTGAAACAACAAATTCAAGAAGAATGGTGTTGAATTATTAGTCAAAACGAACATTTCAAGATCCAGCTTGAAGTACAGTGCTGTCTGTGATACGATGATACCCATAAACCTACAAAGAAGATTAGTTAATACCACTATTATTCAAACTTACACACCAACCACTAAAGCCAGTGATAATAAAATTGAAAACTTCTACCAACTTCTTCAGTCTGAATTTATCAAACATACAATCAAGATGCATTGATAATGATTGGTAATTTTAATGTGACGATTATAAGCAAAGAGGAAGGATCAGTAGTTGGAAAATATGCCATTTTTAATAGAAATTATGAAGATTGCATGATAGCATTTTTCAAGACCAACTAATTATTCATTGCAAATACCTTTTTTAAATAACATAAAGAACAACTATATACGTAGACCTCACCAGACTGACTACACAGGAATCAATTTGACTATATCAATTGGATGAGACTGTGGAGAAGCCCAATGTCATCAGTCAAAACAGGGCCAGGGGCTGACTTTGAAACAGACCATCAGTTGCTCATATAACAAACTGTGGATAACATTGTAAAGAATGTTATTCACTGTTCTTCATTGTACTCATGAAGAACCTGTACATACATCAAAAAGTAGGCGTTAGAACAGAACAAGGGGATACGGAATGGTTTAAAATCAGGAAAGGTGTTTGTCAGAGTTATATCTTTTCACCATACTTACAAAATTTTTATGCTGAGTAAATAATTTGAGAGCTTTAAGCTGGTTTATATGAAAAAGAATGTGGCATCAGGATTGGAGGAAGACTCATGAACAACCTACAATTTACAGATAATATAGCTTTACTAGCTGAACACAAAGAGGCGTTAAAATACTTACTGATGAAGATCAACAAATACACATTCAGTATGGATTTCCCCTCAATGTAATGAAAATAAAAATCTTCATAACTGGTCTAATAAGTAACATCACGATAAATGGAGAAAATATTGAAGTTGTCCAAAACTTGTTTTGCTTGGATCTATAATTAGCACTCATGGAAGAGGCAGTCAAGAAATCAAATGATGCAATGCATTAGGCAAATCTGCTACAAAAGATGCCCTTAGAGTGCTCTTTAGAAGCCAGGAAGGCAAGACTTTGTCTCTCATAGTTCAAACATGTTATCAGGAGGAACCAGTGCTTGAGAAGGATATTATTCTTGTTCAAGTGAAGGGTGTGTTATAAAGAGGAAGACCCCCTCTGAGATGGATTGATACAGTGGCAGCAGCAATGGGCTCAAAGGGAACAACTATTGTGATGCTGATGAAAGACCTGCTGGAGCTTCATTCTGTTGTGCATAGTGTTGCTATGAGTCAGAACAAACTTGACTGCACCAAACAGCAAAAACAACAAATATCTTGTCTCTAAACAGCTTATGTCTAGACCATATTCCTTCTTAATATCTTAGGATTCAAACATCAATGGGTGCTTTTTAATGATTATTTAATTCTTTTCTATCTTTTTTGTTTTCATAAAAATATGTTCAGATGGTACCAGAATAAGTTTTATGTTGCTTTGGCTGTAAAGTTCAATATTTAATTGTAGAAAGTTTGTACCTTCAGTGTTTCTACCTCTGGACATCGACTTTTTTCTTTCTGTAAGTCCCTCAAGTGTTCCTGTCATTCTCCTAATTTTATTTTATCTCTGCATCTTATAATAACCCTTTTGAAACATGATTACTGTAAGAAGATATCAACCCTTTTAATTAGGATTTAAATACTTTTTTCCATTTGAATATTTTCTCCCTAGCATTTTGCTTTAATTAAGATGACACACATTTGAAAATAGGTTCTCATCATTTCTCTTGTTAATTTCCATTTTTAGTTTGGTTTGTCAATAGACTCAGGCCATGAAATCCAAAGACAAAAGATGTATGAATCTTTATTTCTTTGAATATATTTTCTTTTGGAGTTTATGTTTTAGTCAAATTTCTATCAAGAAGTTAGAGAGAAGAATAAAGTGGATATAATTAGTGGGGAGCATATACCTACTGTGACATTAATACCCTCATGACATTAATGAGGATCCTTGAAGTGTTATAAGGATAAGTGATGGTCTTTGCTGCCATTTTGTACTTCATTGTTGTTGTTGTTAGGTGCCATAGAGACGGTACCAACCCATAGCGACCTTATGCACAGCAGAACGAAACACTGCCCGATCCTGGGCCAACCTCACTACTGTTGCCACGCTTGAGTCCGTCAATGCTGCCACTTGGCCAATCCATCTTGTTGGGTCTTTCTCTTTTTCTCTGACCCTCCACCTTACCAAACATGATATCCTTCCCCAGGGACTGGTCCCTCCTGATAATATGTCTGAAGTATGAGAGACAAAGTTTGTCCATCTTGGCCTCCAAGGAGCACTCTGGCTGTACTTCTTCCAAAACGGATCTATTCGTTCTTTTGGCAGCCCATGGCACTTTCAATATTCTCTTCCAACACCATAACTCAAAAGCATCAATTCTTCTACGGTCTTCCTTATTCACTGTCCAGCTTTCACATACATATGAGGTTATTGAAAGTACCATAGCTTGGGCCAGGAGCACCTTAGTCTTCAAGCTGACATTTTTGTTCTTCAACACCTTAAAAAGGTCTTGTGCAGCAGGTTTGCCTAATGCAATATGTCATTTGATTTCTTGACTGCTGCTTAAGTGAGTGTTGATAGTTGATAAAAGAAGAATGAAGTCCTTGACAACTTCAATCTTTTCTCTGTTAATAAGAATGTTGTTTATTGGTCCAGTGGTGAGGATTTTTTGTTTTCTTTACATTGAAATGTTATTTTGAGGGAGGATTTTTATTATTATTTTTAAACAAAGGAAGTGACTTGTTTAAAAGTCCAAAATCACAAAGAAATAATCTAAAGCCATGTTAAAAAAATGTGTAGACCAGCAACAAATTGACTATAATATCAGTGGATGGTGGCATAGATAAGCAGAGGTGATAATGTTGTTGTTGTCATTATTGTTAAGTGCCATTGTGTTGGATTTGACTCATTGTGACCTTGTGTAGGGTTTCCAAGGAGTGGCTGGTGGGCTTGAACTGCCTACCTTGTGGTTCACAGTTGAGAACTGATCCTATAGCACCACACCAGGAATATAGAGGTTATAGTAAAAATTGATAAGTGACATTATAATGGGTTAGTTTCCACAGCTTTAGTATTGGAACAGCCTCTACTCCAACTTGGAAGGCAGGGTGGCTTCCATAGGAAAGGGATTTAAGTCAGCCTGAAGGAGAAATAAGAATTAGCCAAGCAGAAGCAAAATGGGAATTCTAGGCAGTGTTTACCTATAAAGTCTTGAAGATCATATGCTATATGTCGGTACCTTCAATATTGCTAGAGCAAGACCCAGGAGGGATGATGATGGACAGGGAACTTATAAGTGCCACAGTACATGTAAGTCTATTATCATGTGAAATGTCGATTTATGATTGTCTCCTTTTCAGTAATCACTTTGGCTATGAGTCCTTGTTTTCTCATTGTTCCTGAGAAAATAATATTTCTTCATAAGGTTGTGGTCAGGACTGATTGAGACAGTATGTACATGGTACATAAGACAGTATAAATATTGTGGATAGAATTCTAAGATTTCTCCTCAAAGATTTTCTACCCAATTCTTTGAGATGAAAAATTTGATGAGTTATCACATCCAGGATTATGTTACACTATATGACTAATGGACTTGCAAATGTAAGTAAGTATGCTGACAAGTTGATGTTGAGTTCAAAATAAAGATTATTTTAGCAGACCCAATATGATGACATGTATCTTTTAAGAGCATAAAAGGAAGTTGAAGAGATTCCAAGCTTGAGAAGAAATCAATGTACCCTTGGCGACTTAAGGATTGAGGTTCTTGTATGTCAAGAAATGTAGGAGCTCTCTAGAGGCTGAGAGAAATTCTTGTTTGACAGCCAGCAAACAAACAGGTGCCTTCATCTCACAATCACAAAGATGTGGATTCCTTCAAATATTTGATTTAGTTTGGAAGCAGATTTACTGATTCTCCACAGTGATGGCTGAGATGGACCCAGAGACGATGATGTGGAGAGATTGAGCAGCTGGGGACTTTAGACCCAGAGAGGGAGAGGGGGAGGGGGATGTGTGCTGATGGCCCCGGGGCAGGCTTGCAGGGTGTACCCTTTGGTTGGTTAATGATGCATGGAGGGGATTGTAACCATGGCAATGAAATGATGTACAATAGGGTGAATGTAAAACTAATGTTCTTCCATGTAAACCATCACATAATTCACAATAAAACAATAATAAAAAAAAAAGAGCTCAGTCCTCCTGACACATTGACTTTAATACCTTAAGCAGAGAACCCGGTGAAACCTACCCAAACTTCTGTCATACAGAACTATGTATGAGATGACAAATGATGTAAGTGTGCATTAATTTGTTATGCAGTGATGGAAAATTAACTTGTACAATGGATTTTAAAGGCATAAAGGCTTAGGAATTGAATAGATTTGACTTTTAAGTCCTCTGCTTTCCACTTTCACCATTTATATGATTACCTCAGATACCTCATCAATATAAAGTGATGGAACTAGAAATTGTACCTACCCTAAAGTATTAATATGAAGACCAATTAGAAATGTATGGAAACTACTTACCCAAGAATAAATGTGCAATAAATATTAACTGTATTTATTATTGCTTTTTCTACTATCATTTATATTTTGTAAAACACCTAGTAGAGTGTAAAAGATTTAGTACATGTTTGTTGTTTGCCACTAAACCATCCAGTAACTCATAGAGACCCCTTACTCATGCTAAGTCCATATATAATATAACAAAAAGGATGCCTGCTCTTATACCATCCCCATGTCATTGCAGAGCTGATATAATATGTATTTAATTAAAATTAGTACTTTACTGCTTTTTTTTTTTTTTTAAATCATCTCTATGTTTCCTTGGTATCCCTCAGTTCTACTGACTGCCTTATTCCCGCCTATCTCCTCCACTTTGTGAATATTGATTTTGAGATTGGAAGGGAAACATTTATCATTCTTAATTGCAATAAAATCATTACAATGGTGTTAAACATTCAAATAGAAATTAAGTTCCACTGCATAATGCAAAGACAACTATTAATCTGTGCCTGTAGCCAAACCCAGCAAAAGTGATATGGATCTAATGGATATGATGTATTAATAACATCATGATGCTGGGGAAGGAACTTCGGTCTGAACAAACTTGTTATACTTATAACTTATAGGCAAGTTCTTTTTTTTTTTTTTTTTTTTTTTCTTTTTTCCAAAATGGAGAATCAGCAAATAAATTTCCATAGCAAAATGACAAAGTAGAAAAGAAACTTTTAAATGAAAAATAGAGAAGACATTTAATTTCCAAGTAATTATCAACACTGCCTGTGTATGATAAAATTGCAGTACTGATATTTAAAGATTAATGTTTATTTTCACACAAATCACTTGATTAACATCTTCTCTGACTCTTTGGCCAAATATGATCTCAGCCCTGGTGACTAGTAGGCAAGTCTCTCAACCAGCGTTAGGTACAGATTTTGTGAAGCCTATCGAGTCCTGGTGTGGAACTGTAGGCTCAGCACTGGACTGTGAACCACAAGGTCAGCAGTTCAATCCCACTAACTCTTCCTCAGAAACTCTATGGAGGGTTGCTATGAACTGGAACTGACTCGATGACACTTAACAACAAAAACATAGCTAAGCTAATGTTTGGAGCTTTCTTTAAGAGGAATCCCTGGTGATGCAAATGGTCAATATTCTTGGTTTCTAACAGAAAGGTTGGAGGTTTGAGTCTACCCAGAGCTACCTTGGAAGAAACACCTAGTGATCAACTTCTGAAAAACCAGTCATTAAAATCTCTATAGAGCACAGTACTACTCTGACACACAAGGGGTTGTCTTGAGTCAAAATCAACCTCCCAGGTTAGGGCAGCATTCCATGTCTCCTTGGGCTGTTGAGGTTGCTGATTCTTTCATGATTCTCTGGGCAGAATCTGACCAGCTTTAGAAGGAGTCAGACAGGCAAGGCACCCTGTGGCTTAAGTTTCATTATTTTCATGTAAAATTCACCTCTTCTCTCAATCTATCCTAATTATATATATGTTTTTAGCCTGCCAGACCTGACAAATGGTTACTCCCCAAAGGTGCCTTTATCTTTCCTACCACTTACCCTTTATCATTCTATTACTTGTTTGTGGAAAGTCTTTCCCCAACATTTACTTGCTGAGGTCTTTCAAAGCCTAGCTCAAATGTTACTTCTCTGTGAAATGAAATCTTTCCTAAGTCTGAACACCTTTCTTTTTTTTTTTTTAATATTTAGAAGATGGTTTTCTAATATTGTTTAACAGATTGTTAGTATGCACATTCATGTAGCCATGAATATGAGTAGATTCATTTCTCCAGCTAAATAGAAATGAAATCTCAAAAAATATATAGAAAACATTTAATTTTCAAATTTTGAAGCATTTATTCATTTGCAGCATAGTTATTGTGGAGGAAACATAATGAAAAAGTTGAAGTCCAGTTTTGTGGGACTTACAAACTTTAACAAGTCCAGTATTAATTTCAGTTATGATGAGGATAAACTTTTGTAGGAACAGGATTGTGTTATTTGTTGCCAGATGGTAACAGGGCTCTTGTATTTGTTTCTATGGATATGACATTTAATATGAGATTAAAGGAAGCTTAGAACATTGTCAGATAAAGGCTGACTGTGAGAATTCATGCAAGAGAAATAGCATGTGCAAAGGACCTAAGGTAGGAAATATATTGTTCCATTTCAAAACTCGAGAGAATTGTGAGCATCTCTATTGCAATAATTTGTTTTCATAATGGCCTCCTTTAATAATTATCAGAGATAATTTCTGAAGCATTACTGCATCCAGTATGGGTTGCATCTCAATGTCAGAAAAACAAAAATCCTCACCACTGGACCAATAAACAACATTCTTATCAACGGATAAAACATTGAAGTTGTCAAGGACTTCATTCTTTTTGGATCAACTATCAACACTCGTGGAAACAGCAGTCAAGAGATCAGACGACGTATTGCATTGGGCAAATCTGCTGCACAGGAACTTTTTAAAGTATTGAAGAGCAGAGATGTCAGCTTGATGACTAAGGTGCGCCTGACCCAGGCCATGGTGTTTTCAATAGCCTCATATGGATGCAAAAGCTGGACAGTGAATAAGGAAGACCATAGAAGAATTGATGCCTTTGAGTTGTGGTGTTGGAGAATACTGAAAGTGCCATGGACTTCCAAAAGAACCAATAGATCTGTTTTGGAAGAAGTGCAGCCAGAGTGCTCTTTGGAGGCCAGGATGGCTAAGCTTCATCTCTCATACTTTGGACATATTGTCTGGAGAGAACAGTCGCTGGAGAAGGATGTCATGCTGGGTAAGATGGAGGGTCAGAGAAAAAGAGGAAGACTCTCAACGAGATGGATCAGCCAGGTAGCATCATTGATGGCGTCAAGTGTGGCGGCGGTAGTAAGGTTGGCCCAGGATCGGACATTGTTTCATTCTGCTGTGCATGGGGTCGCTATGAGTCGGTTCCGACTCGATGGCACCTGACAACACAACAACAACTGTATCCTCAAGTCCTATTATGCTCATTAATGTTGGCTTGACTGAACAAAATTTCACTTGATAAATGAAGGAAAGCAGAGGGCCTTAGTGAACACAAAATGATCAACTAATTTTCCATATTTCATCAATTCTAAGATGCAAACATTTTCTCAATTTAAAATCTCTGAAATTATGAAACCTTTTATACTTTATAATGTTTTCCAACTATGTTTGGCATTTTTTTTTCCTTATTGTTGTTGTTAACTACCATTGAGTCAGTTTCAACTCATAGTGACCCTGTATAGGGTTTCTGAAGAGTGGCCGGTAGATTTGAACTGCTGACTTTGTAGTTAGCCATCTTAGCAGTCCATCAAACCAGAGTGTGTGTGCTCTTTCCTAGTAGAACATAAAACAATGGTGTGGTTCTAATCAATGGTGCATTATATTCAACAAAATATGGTAGATGCTTTCATATGGCTAAGTAATTCACTGTTAATTTGAGCAAAGAGGTGAGTGATTTTAATAGCTTTTAATATTTAAGACTGATTTTTCAAGTCATTAATTTGAATCCATTGGTGGATAAAGTATTACAATGAACTAATTGAATTACAGATGAAGAAAAACTTTAAAAAAAAAAAAAAGTATTTCACTTGTATTCATTTTAGAGTTTAATGATGATCTGTTATTTTGTCTGCCCTGCTATATGCTACGACCTTCTTCGCTACTTATAGAAACTTCCGCTGTATTCCCTGGGACATAGTTTCTTTTCCTTCTATTCCATCCAATGGTTACTGTGGACAGAACATTGTTAGAGTGATCCTGTTCCACATTTGATTTCTCCATATTGCAGTTGAATCAAAAATACGTCTTTTCAGAGGATTTTGTATTTGTAACATTGAGAAATACATGAAATGAAAACATTGTGCCAGTTTGGTTTGGGGTACCTATCCAGTAAAGTATACAGTCTGTGAAGTCTTGGTGTCTGTATTCTATCATGGAAACTGAGAAGCAGAGAAAGCTTCTCAGTGGCAAGAGACTAGAGAGAAGCAGATGTACAATGAAGAAACACACACACACACACACAATGGTATTGGGACCTGTCTGTGGCTTTCATAAGACACCCAGTAACATTAGGGTACATTCCCCCTTAATTTATATTCCTAGTAATTGTGACCAAATCACAGCAATTGAAACCAAAAGAGGATTAATTGATGTGCTCAACATTTGCAGAAAGTAGCTGCTTAAATGTCTTTAGTAATAGAGAACTCACCATTTCCAAGGGACTCCCTTCCAATATAGAAAATGGATGACAATTTAAATGTTCTTTTATATCGAGATTAAGTTTTTCTTGTTGCTTTTAAATGCCATTGAGTCAGTTCTGATTCATAGCGACCTCGTGCAGGGTTTCTGAGGAGTGGCTTGTGAACCACTGGCTTTGTGGTTAGTAGTCCAGTGTTTATCCTAACATGCCACAACAGAACTCCTGAGATGAAATATCTCATGTGAATTCCACAAATTGTTGTGAGTTCTATATGCCACTGCCAAACAGAATAAGTATATCCCATCTCCTGCTTGATAACCCCTTCGTCTTGATAATGATTACTATATCTTTCAAGCTTTCTATTTCCAGGAAAGACATTCTAAATCATGTCTATTTTCTTTATTAATTTAGATGAGTAGGAGAATGAAAGTGTTAAAACTAAGAAAAATCTTGCAATGGCAGTCAAACACAGCTAACTTCTGGAACGCATTTACTTTGTACCACGAACTGTGCTACATGTTACATGGATTCACTGAATCCTCACAATAAATAGCCTTATGAGATAAGGACTTTATTATTCCAATTTGCTGACAAGGAAACTCAGGCTCAGGGGTTTTAAGTAATTTACCTAAAGTCACCAGTCAGTAAGTAGCACAGCATGTGTTGGAACCTTCTGACTCCAGAGCTTAAGAAATATTACTTCATAACTAAGGGATAGGATAGTTCAGGCCTGCTTTGGTGAAAGAAAAAAAAAAAAAAATCTTCAAAAAACTCAGTAATGGTTTTTTGTTCTTTTGAAGAAAATTCAGTGACATGAGACTGAAAAGTGGTTTCATCAAAACAGCACATTAATGAAATGAATTTACCCCTCATAGCTTCCTATTTCCCTGGGGAAAATGTCCTCAAGATGTTGCAGAATCTGCCAGTCCCAGAATAGACCCATCTGTTATCCTGGGTCTCCTGGACAAGAATCTCATAGAAGGCATCTTTCTCATTTCTTTGAGACACTGAGGGAAATAATTTCTTTTTTTCTTCTTCTTTTTTTTTCTTCACATTTCTTAATCACTCTCAAGATTCTAAGTGTTGAACAAATCAGCTATAAAGAAGCAGATACCCATTTAGGAACAGGAACACACATATGTTTTATCAAAAGAGAAGTGTCTGCTGGTTCTCTTTTTCCCTAGATGAACATGTTGAAGATGTAGACTGTAATGAGCACAAGGTAGGAAGATAGGTCCAAGGAGATAAAGGGGAGGTACATATATTTAGGGAGGTAATTATTAATTTTCATTCTTAAATTATTTTGGATTATAACAATAGCTATTGTTTTTTTATATGCTCGTATTCTAGGTCGGCTCCTCAGAAACTATGTCAAAGATCTATGTTCAACTAATTAAGGCAGTCTTGGTACGATGCTGTAGGGTAATGCACTGGACTGCAAGGTCAATTTGAACCGCAAGGTTGGCAATTCAAGCTCACCAACCGCTCTTCAGAAACCCTATGCAGGGTTGCTATGAGTTGCAAAGGTCTCCAAAGCACTCAATAACAACAAAAACTAAAGCAGTGATCCCAGAAGAAGATGGGAAAGTGAGGGAAGGGGGAGGCATGACAGGGATTGAGAAAGAAATCAACCAAGAAATAGATGGTTGTGTCTTAGACTGGCCAGTACAAATTACACTTGAGAGTGTGCCTCATCCACAGACAATGTCATGGCACTCTTGCATGCCTGCACTTATTGGGCAGGACCACAGTCACCTTTAAAAAGGATGAATTGCAAGGCTTTTTGTGCTGGGGTCAAAGCAGCTCCAGTAGGCAGTGCTCTGAAGGAGAGTGCAGGTGCCAGCCAAGAGGCCTGAATCACACAGTAGAGATGGGCACCCTGAACAAATGAGAGGAATCCAAAGATTAGAGTAATTGCCACCATGCTTTCTGCCACAAATCATGGGCCAGATACTATGCATGCTTTTTCGTTCATTTATAATCTAGCAATGTGGGGAATGATTACCTCCATCCAACAGGGAAAATACAGGTTTTGCAATCCTCTCGGGTTGCATAGATAGTAAATGACAGCATTAGGGGTTGAACTTGGGTTTGTCTGATGCCACTGTATCTCACAATTCCTCTCTGTAGGCAACAACTGATAGTCACAAGTCTGTTGTTGTTGTTTGGTGCTGTCGGTTTGGTACCAACTCATAGCAAACCTATGCACAACAGAACAAAACACTGCCTGTGTGATCCTCACAATCGTTGCTACATTTGAGCACACTACTGCTGCCACTGCACCAATCTAGCTCACTGGGGTCTTCTTTTTTTCTTTGACCCTCCGCTTTACCAAACATGATATCTTTCTCCAGGACCTGGTCCCTCCTGACAATATGTCTGAAGTAAGAGAGACCAAGTCTGGCCATTCTGTCTTCAAGGAATATTCTGGCTGTACTTCTTCCAACATAGATTGTTTTGTTCGTTTGGCAGTCCATGGCACTTTTAATATTCTCTTCCAACACCATAACTTAAATACATCAGTTCTTCTTTGGTCTTCCTTATTAACTGTCCAAATTTCATATGCATATAAAGTTATTGAAAATATCATGGCATGCGTCAGGCACACCTTAGTCCTCAAACTGACATCTTTGCTCTTCAACACGTTAAAGAGGTCTTGTACAGCAGATTTGCCTAATGCAATAAGTCATTTAATTTCTTGACTGCTGCTTCTCTAAGTGTTGATTGTTGATTCAAGCAAAATGAAGTCTTTGACAACTTCAATTGTGTTTTTTTCCATTACATGGATGTTGTTTATTGATCCAGTGGTGAGGATTTTGTTTTCTTTACATTGAGGTACAACCTATTCTGAAGGCTGTGGACTTTGGCCTTCATCAGTAATTATTTTAAGTCCTCTTCACTTTCAGCATGCAAGGTTGTATCATCTGTATATCACAAGTTGTTAATGAATCTTCTTCCAATCCTGATGCCACGTTTTTCTTTATGTAATCCAGTTTCATGGATTATGTGCTCAGCATACAGGTTGAATAAGTATGGTGAAAGAATACAACCCTGTTGCACACCTTCCTAATTTTAAATCATTCTGTGCTCCTTTGTTTTGTTAGAATGACTGCCTCTTGGTCTATGTACAGGTTCCTTATGAGCACAATTAAGTGTTCTGGAATATGCATTCTCTGCAATATTATCCATAGTTTGTTGTCCACAAAATTGAAAGCCTTTGAATAGTCAATAAAGCACAGGTAAACATCGTTCTGCTATTCTCTACTTTCAGCCAAGATTCATTTGACATCACCAATGATATCCCTCATTCCACATACTCATGTGAATCTTGCTTGAACCTCCATCAGTTCTCTGTCAGTGTATGTTTACAACCGTTTTTGGATTATCTTTAGCAAAATTTTACTTGCAAGATACATTAATGATATTATCCAATGATTTCCACATTCTGTTTGTTCACCTGTTTTTTTGGGTTGTCACAAATAGGGATTTCTTCCAATCAGTTGGACAGGTAATTGCCTTCCAACTTTCTTGGCATAGATGAGTGAGTGCCTCCAGTGCCACATCAGTTTTTTGAAAGTTTTCAATTTTTATTCCATCAATTCCCAGATTCTTGTTCTTTGTCAATGCTTTCAATACAGCTTGGACTTCCTTCCTTCAGTATCATTGGCTCTTGTTTTTATGGTACCTCTTGAAATGGTTGAACATCAACCATTTCTTTTTGGTACAATGACTCTGTGTCTTCCTTCTATCTTCTTTTGAAGCTTTCTGTATCATTCAATATTTTGCCCATAAATCCTTCAATATTTCAAGTTGAAGCTTGACTTTTTTCTTCAGTTTCCTCAGCCTGAGAAATGCTGAACATGTTCTTTCCTTTTGGGGCTACTCCTCTACTTAATTCAGCAAGGATCATCTCTTAAGCACCTACTTTGTGCTCAACCCTCTGGCATTATTGATGTAAAAAGAACAGGATCTAATTTTTCCCCAGGAAAAATTGTTCTCTTGCAGGAAAATTATATGCATGTGCAGAGCTAAATAACATAATGTGAATAATTCCACACTAAGCTTATGAATTAAATGCTTTATGGACATGGAAAATATTAATATTGGTAAAGACTTCATTTTGATTGGATCAACCATCAGTGCTCATGGAAGCAGCATGCAAGAAATTAAGTGACTTATTACATTAGGCAAATCAGCTGTACAAGACTTCTTTAATGTGTTGAAGAGCAAAGATGTTAATTTGAGGACTAAGGTGCATCTGACCCAAGCCATGGTATTTTCAGTAACTTCACATGCATGTGAAATTTGGAGAATTGATGCTTTTGAGTTATGGTGTTGGAAGAAAATATTAAAAGTGCCATGGACTGCCAAAAGAACAAACTGATCCCTGTTGGAAGAAATATAGCCAGAATGTTCCTTGGAAGCCAGGATGGCCAGATTTTGTCCCTCATGTTGTTGTTGTCAGGTGCCATCGAGTCGGAACCGACTCATAGTATCCCCATGCACAGCAAAATGAAACAATGTCCATTCCTGGGCCAACCCCACCGCTGCCACACTTGACGCCATCAATGATGCCACCTGGCCGACCTATCTCGTTGGGGGTCTTCCTCTTTTTCTCTGACCCTCCATCTTACCCAGCATGACATCCTTCTGCAGTGACTGTTCTCTCCTGACAATATGTCCCAAGTATGAGAGACGAAGCTTAGCCATCCTGGCCTCCAAGGAGCACTCTGGCTACACTTCTTCCAAAATAGATCTATTGGTTCTTTTGGCAGTCCATGGCACTTTGTCCCTCATACTATGACATAATGTTAGGAGTGACCATTTCCTGGAGAAGGATGTCATTTTGGTAAAGTGGAGGGTCAGATAAAAAGAGGAAGGCCCCCGATGAGATGGATTGACATAGTGGTACCAGCCATAGGTTCAAATGTATCAAAGATTGTGAGGCTGGAGCAGGACCAAGCACTGTTTCATTCTGTTGTGCATAGGGTCACTATGAGTCTGTACCAACTTGATGGCACCTGGCAACAAAAACAAAGGGGCAGATATCATTGCAGATCAGACTTTTGTGATCTATATGGTTGTCATTTGATGGGAATGACTCAGGACTGAGCAGTGTTTTGCCCCTTTGTGCATCATGTTAGGTGCTGATTCTATAGAAACTAACAACAAAAAGGGGCCAGATATGGGGAAGAATAAAATATTTAAGGAGGGACTTTCAGTTGAGATAAGCTCTTATATGTTGAGAAAATTTTAAGGAAGTCAAACTTCTTTTCTCAAGACTAAACTATTGAGCAACTTAGAACAGGTCAGTTAAACTTTCTGTTCTTTTGCAACTTTTGTCTAATTTTCTTACTACATAAAATATGACTCTGGCTTACATAATGTCCTACAAAAATATGACTATGTTAAAAATTTCTCAAATTTATGTCTTAACTCATCTTTAAACTCAATGAGTAGGTGTTTTCTTTCTTTGTTTTGTTTTGTAACTTCCAGTCATAGATTTAACTATTCTCATTAATAATTGTTGTCTTTATGATGAGTACTGTAAGTGCTGAAGACAAGGCCTGAAGACAGGTGAAAAGATGAATAAACTGATTTGGGCCAAGATCAGGGACAAAGTCAAGGGCAATGTGGTGCCATAAACCAAGGACTTATTAAAGAATGAAAAAGCCATCTGACCTCACTTTATCCTCCACTAGGCTCTGGACTTGTCATTGTCTTTGGGTGAACCTTCAGGTTAGAAACATCAATTTGTTTTATCCTTTAATCAATTGGCCAATTAATTAGTGAACTCTCTTAACCATCTTTTGTTCACCCGATACCTAAGTACAAAAAATATGGTCTGTATTGCAGCTAAGAATGTTTCAAATTGTGTAGTCTTCAAGGTTCATTCCTGGATTCTGGGAATAGGAAGGAGTTCTCCGCTCCCTGGAATTCCTTTTGTGGTTCTTGTTATTACTATTACATGCCGTATATTCAGTTCCAATTCATAGCAACCCTGTATAGGGTTTCTAAGGAGTGGCTGGTGGGCTTGAAGTGCCGACTTTGTAGTTAGCAGTTCAGTGCTTATCCTACAGTGCTACACCAGGACTCTTCTGGAATTTGTAGGAATCCTTACTACAAGAATTCCAGTAGCTGAGGAGAGGTGGTTCTGCTAAGTAGTGGAAAAGATATATATTTTTTGTTAAGTGCCATCGAGACTTATAGCAACCCTATGTAGGGGTTTCTGAAGAGTGGCTAGTGGATTTGAAGTGGCAACCTTTTAGTTAGCAGTCCAGTTCTTATGCTATAATGCCTCACCAGGAATCCTATCATATATGTATAATATATGTATATATATGTATACATACATGTATATATGTATATTATATGTATTATATGTAATAGAATCACAAGTATGAAAGTGATATTAAGACAACTTTTTTTCCCTCTTCTCTCCAGACAGTATTATGCTGAACTGACATGATAAATGCTGTTTTTGAGAATTTTAACTTGAAGTCATTTGTTTGAAATCCTTTGTAAGGTTTATTGCTTTCTCTCAGTGGTAAGTAACCAGATCCAAAACATACTAGATCCTTTGCAAAAGAAATATGGGGCAGATATACACGAGTGTTTTCAATTCCATTTAAAATACATAAGTGACATACAGTTCATTATCTTTACAAGCAAGTTAACGCTAACATCATGGAAAAATAATTAGTAAATTCTTGACTGATGTTTCTGTTGTCAAATGCATGCTGTCTATTCTAAAATTAAGTACTGGCTTTAAGGATGTCTTTGTCCTTATTAAAAGCTTTATTGCAGAGTAATGCTTGAAGATCTGGGTTCTTGGTAAGAAGTAAAAAAAAATATATGTACAACTCACATATGCATATTTCCAACCAACTTAATTCATTCTCTTACTTAAATAATCTTTTGGAACAGACAAGCAAAAAATCCAATTAATTTGATTATCAGTCTTCCCTGTAAAGGACCTTCACAGACAACTTGAGAGCTTATTTATCATGAATATACCCAGACAGTGTTAAAGTTTAATATATCTCTATAAAAGAGAAGCTTGTGACTATAAACATCAAAATACTGAGTATAACTCTCAAACAGAGTCTGTCCAAACCAGATAATTATAATAATACCTGAATTTTGATTTTGAATATTTTAAAGAAAAGTGTATTTCTGAAACAGCTTGCATTATAGATTCAGAATTATATCATTTTTTATCTACAGTTATTTTGAACATCATGTGGCTCATATTCATAGAAGATTATCCACCCTACTGAACTAAAAGATGCCCATATGACTTGCTTGGGCCAATGAAATGAAAGCAGAAGTGATATATTTCACTTCTGAGCAGAAGTTTTAAGAGCCAGTATGTGGAATTCCACATTCTTTTCCACTCTTACATGACTACCAAAAATATCCACTAAAACTGGAGATAGCAGAATGGTCAACTATGATAGACACTTAGTATGAACAAGAAATAAACCCTTGTAAGATTTTGGGTTATTACCAAAGTATAACTTATTCTACCTTGACTGATATATACCTAAGACAAAGTAACTCTACTATGTAATAAGGCAATCCAAATTTCCCAAAGTTTCCACACTGAGTAGTGAACCCCTTAATCCATTTATGGCTAAAAGGATTATTTCTGTCATATTGTTGTTGCTAAGTGCCATCAGGTCAGCTCCAACTCATAGTGACTCTATGTACAAACAGAACAAAACACCACCCCGTGCCATCCTCACAATTGCTGCTAAGCTTGAGCCCGTTGTTGCTGCTACTTTGGAAATCCATCTTGTTGGGGTCTCCCTATCTTTTACTGATCCTTCACTTTAGTCAGCATGATGTCCTTCTCCAGAGACTGGTCCCTCCTGATAATATGGCTGAAATATGAAAAATGAAGTCTGACCATCTTGGCTTCTAAGGAGTATTCTGGTTGCACTTTGTCCAAGACAGATTTGTTTGTTCTTCTGGAAGCCCGTGGTACTCTCAATACTCTGCTCCAATAGCGTAACTCAAATCCATCAGTTCTTCTATAGTTTTCCTTATTCATTTTCCAACTTTAGCATGTAGATGAAGCTATTGAAAATTCCACAGCTTTGGTCAGGTGCACTTTAGTCCTAAAACTGATATTTCCCCCCAACACTTTAAAGAGGTCTTGTGCAGCAGATTTGCCTAATGCAACATGTTGTTTGATTTCCTGACTGCTGCTTATATGAGTGATGATGGTGGAGTCAAGCAAAATGAAGTCCTTTACAACTTCAAAATTTTCTCCATTTATCATGAAGTTATTTATTAGTCCAGTGGTGAGCTTTTTGTCTTCTTTACATTGAGGGGCAACCCATACTAAAGACTGTAGTCTTTGATCTTAATCAGTAAGTATTTTAAGTCCTCATTGCTTTCAGCAAAGATTGTATCAGATGCATATCTCAGGTTGTTAATGAGTCTTCTTCCAATCCTGATGCCATGTTCTTCTTCACATAATCCAACTTCTTGGAATATTTGCTCAGCATACAGATCAATAAGTATGGTGAAGGAATACAACCTTGGGGCACACCTGTCCTGATTTTAAACCATTATGTTTTGTTAGAATGACTGCCTCTTGATCGATCTATGATGAGAATCCTCAAGAGCACAATTGTTCTGGAATATTCCTTCTCAGCTGTGTGGTCCATAGCTTGTCATGATCCACACAGTTGAAAGCCTTTGCATAGTCAATAAAGCACAGTGAAACATCTTTCTCGTATTTTCTACTTTTAATCAAGATCCATCTGATATCAGCAATGGTATCCCTCATTCCACGTTCTGGCAGTTCCTTGTCAATGTAGTGTTCCAATCATTTTTGAATTATATTTAGCAAAAGTTTACTTGCATATGATATTAATGATATTGCCCTATGATTTATGCATCCTGTTGGGTAACCACTCTTTGGATGGGTACAAATATGGGTACAAATAGGAAGATAGGTACCTGTCTTCCAAATTTGTTGGCTTGGATGAGTGAGTGACTCCAGTGTTGCCTTAGTTTGTTGAAAGATTTAAATTTATATTCCATAAATTCCTGGAGTCTTTTTCTTTGCCAGTACCTTCAGTGCACCTTGGACTTCTTCCTTCTGTACCATTGGTTCTTGATCATATGCTACTTCATGAAATGGTTGAACATTGACCATAGTTTTTAAGTCACTGACCCTGTATCACTTCCACCTTCTTTTGATGCATCTTTTAATATTTTGCCCAAAAATTCCTTTAGTATTTAAAGTCAAGGCTTGCATTTTTCTTCAGTTTGTACAGCTTAAGAAATGCTGAGTATGTTTTCCTTTCTTGGTTTTCTAACTCCAGATCTTTTCACATTTCATTATAATATTTGACTTTGTCTTCTCGAGTTGCCTTTTGAAATTTTCTGTTCAGCTTTTACTCCTCATTTCTTCATTTGCTTTAGCATCTCTATGCTGGAGAGCCAGTTTCAAAATCTCTTCTTACATTCATTTGGGTCTTTTCTTTCTTCCTTGTCTTCTTAAATACCTTATGCTTTCTTCCTGTATGATGGTCTTGATGCCATCCCTTCTGGTTTTCGGTCATTAGTGTCTAATGCATCATTTACATGATCTCTAAATTCAGGTGGGACATGTTCAAGGCCATATTTTGGCTCTTGTGGACTTGTTTTAATTTTCTTCAGCTTCAGCCTGAACTTGTATATGAGCAATTGATGATTTGTTCCACAGCCTGCCCCTGGCCTGGTTTTGTCTGATGATATGGACTTTTTTTTACTGTCTCTTTCCACAAATGTAGTCAATTTTATTTTTTTATATTTCATCTGATGAACTCCATATGTATAACTGTCTTTTAAAAAAACAACAACTGACAATTTATTTACTAAATAAGTTAAAACAAATACATCAGTTTTCAAATGAAAAGGGTTTGTTCTTATAAACCAGACTACTAAATCAGTCAATAGCAGGATTATCTCTGAAGTTTGTTAGCACAACAGTGAGTAAAATGCCTTCATCACTAGTTTTTTTTCTTTTTTCTTTTATGTACACATATATATTTTTAATTCCAGGTTGGAAAATGTACATGTATACTGCAGGTTTTTTTGTTTGTTTGTTTGTTTTTTGCTTTTTAACACTTTAAAAGAATTTTTATTTATTTTTTGTGTGTGTGCTTTTTTTTTTTTTTTTTGGTAAGGTTTTATTGTGAACTGAGTGATAGTTTACATGAGAGAACATCGGCTTTACACCATTGTTTCATTGCAATGATTACAATCTCCTCCATGAATCATCATTCAACAATATTTGCTTCCATTCCATGTTTTCTTTTGTTTTGTTTGGGGGAGGGTGTGGAATGTACATAGAAACACTCCAGAACACATAATAATTTAAACAACCAAAGGACACATTCTGCAAGCCTGCTTCCTAGCCACCAGCAACAATTCTGTCTATTTTCATAAGTCCAGAGTCCTCAGCTGCTCCCTCTCTACATGTCCTCATCTCTGTCTCCATCTCTGGTGTTGCTGCTTCTCTGGGTAGGGTCCTGCACTCTGCTTGTGCTCTTCTCTCTTAATGGTACTAGGGTCCTCTGTTTCTGTACTATTAGATTAACTACTCCATTTTGTGTGTGGTTTTTTTTTTTTTAATGTTTTATTGTCAATTATGTGATAGTGTACATGGGAGAACATTAGTTTTACAAGCATCCTATCGTATATCGTTTCATTGCTATGGTTACAATCCCCTCCATGCATCATCAACCAACCAAAGGGTATATACTACAAGCCTATCCCTCCCTCCTCAGTTGTCAGCACACAGCCCCTCTCCCTCTCTGTGTCTGAAGTCCCCAACTGCTCCATCTCTCCACTACTCCACTGTTTTTGTTACAAAACTTTTACCTTTACACTTGTGACAGTCACAATTAGTCACGATAACAATTTCTCACTATTGAATCCTAAGAATCTTATCCCCATCTCTTTTCACCAGACCTGTCTAGACAAGATGAAAACTATTCAGTAGTGACTCTACCTTCTTCTGCACACTCTTAAACTAAACTCCCTCTTGAAAACTTGCAAGTCAATCACTTCGTGCCTTCATCGCCCCATTATTTTAGGTAGCCAATGCCTAAGTTGCCCATCCCTATCTACCCTGTATACAGAGGAGATAGGATTGATACTTGATGTGAAGACTCCTTCCCTCTCTGTTGGTAGGTATTTTGAGCTACTACATGCATATGTATAGGTCAAGTTCATCAAATTGTAGCAATTTCCACTTGTTACCTTTATCAAAAAATTTTTTTCTGTCTTCCTCTCATTGAGTTCTGATTATCAAGCCATCAGGGCTAGGTCAAATGGGTACTGTCTTCAAGTTTGGGCATTCTTGTGCATCTCCCCTCACTTCATATCAGCTGGATGCTTCACTCTCAGCTCTAGCCCTCTGTGGCTATGTCCTTGTCCAGGGGCTCAGGAATCTCCAGGTCTCGCCATACTTCAGACCAACCAGCCTTTCCTCTTTCTCTCATCTTCAGGTCAACAGGAGTCTATGTAGTATGGTTAACCTCAGCCTATTTCTTCCTTGCTGCCTTTCTTCCTCTGCACTCACTAATAGACCAATATGGTTGCCAGTAAGCTTACATGCCTGCTCATGTATTCCCTTTGAGTTTCAATCTTGGAGGGGGGTTTGTCCTGAAGGGACTTGATTGCTTGCCTTGATAGCTCCCTGGTGAACAACTTGCTTGCTCTTGTAGTAGCCAATCAGATTGTCATTTTTGTTTTGGATTTGTCCTGCTGATCTGTCTTTGAAGATATATCTTGTATTGCTCTAGCTGTTTCAGGCTGGTCTGCTTGTCCTTTCAGAAGGGAATGTCCCACCTCAGAAGGTTCTGGCTGGGGCTCAGAATTCTACCTAATGTCCTATACACTGCAAAAGTAGTGTATAGGACATTAGGTAGAAAGTTCACTGGGAAAGTTCTAGAACCCCTTTTAGGTATTCCAATCAGTTATTGGCTAAAGACGGGCTTACAAGCTTTCTGTAATCATGTTTCCCGACACTCCTTTCTAGCCCACTCAAGTGTCTATTTTACAATAATAGGCAAGGGAAACCAATATTCATAAGTCAGTCAAGCATCTTAACATTATTTCCCCTCTTCAGACTATGCCTCTATCCCTGTATCACAGAGCCCTTTTGTTCCAAGGTTGAACATACATCACTATTTACCTCTGTCCCATTTAGCCCATGCTAACTTGCCTCAGGGTTCTCCTATCTTCCTTATTCTTCCACCCCCTCCCTAATTGTCTTTATGTTGTTTAAAAAAATGTATTTGCAATGAATAAGTTACTTGTCTTGCAAAATTCTATCATGCAATCTCCAGCATCATTTCTATCACCAAAGCCATATTTTCAAACTACTGGTCTATCTTTGTTTCCAATGTTTGCATTTCATACACCAGTAATTATCAGTAGATCTTTATTGCATATTTGATAAATTTGTCATACCTTCTTGTATGTTTTCTTGTTTCTGATTTAGTGACCCCATCTTCTGTTGTTGTAAAGTACCATTCAGTTGATTCTTAAATCACAGTGAACCCATGTGATAAGAGTAGAACTGCCCCATAAGGTTTTCTTGGCTGCAATCTTCATGTGGGCACATCACCAGGACTTTCTCTTGCAAAGCTGTTGGGTTGGCTTGAAGTGGCAATGCTCTAGTTATCAAACTAGTACTTGACCATTGTGCACCCAGAACCCCTTTCTCTTGTATCCTCTGTTGTTTTTGCTCAGTAGTGATTTGCTGTGGGGTGTTCACTCAAGAAGTTTAATGTTAATTGCATAGCTAAATAAAAACACTAAAGTTTTTATTGTTATAGCTCCAAAATAATATTTTAAGTAGCATTTAAAAAAAAATCTTCCTGTATCCCTGATTGGACTCCTGGTGTTACACTGAAGGATCAGTATGTACTTTGAACCATGAAGTTGGCAATTCAAACCTACCTGATGCTCCTCAGAAACCATATACAGGGTTTCTGTAAGTCAGAATCAACTCGATGACACTTAATAACAACATATCCCTGATATACTTTGTTTTTATTTGCAAAGAGTTTCTCTGAATCAATTTTTGTTTTAGTGTTCTTTTATCTGTTTTTCTTGCTTCCAAAGACTGTACAAAATGGCTGGCCTCTATTTTGTAAGTATTTCTCCACAAGTAGCCTTTAACTTTATCTTTGTGGTGTTACAGTTTTCTTCTTTATGAGAAAGTTCCCTGTGTTTTGCCACAAAACTATGTCACCAAGATAGGGAATCATCCCTTTCTTTTTGATTAAAGACTTCCAGATTGAATGTAATCTATACAATTCATGATTAGACTCATGGATACCATGAGTCTTAGCCAATTAGATTTTTATGTGCATTCTCTGATAGGCTGCATTTATACCTTTAAATAAGAAATCTGAAAGAAATGCTTCTCAATTGAATTCAAAACTCAAAGGAAACATGACCACTTAGAAATTATTAGAGCAGCTCCGATCTTTCTCCCCTTAACTTTGATTTTTCTTTAAGCTTTGAAAATATATTAAGATTTTAAAAGATTTGGTGTCCCCAAACCTCCAAAACATCAGCTTAGAGAAGTGTAGCTTGTGAACGAATGACTTTCTAATTTTGGAACCTACTTCTTTCACTTCATTTAGCAAGTGTGCTTGGGACTAGGGTTTGATGGGTAAAGGCAAGAGAATCTCTACTAAACTGACTTTTGATTAAGTGTTGAATGGTGCTGTGTTGAGAACATTATTATTCACCAAAAAGCATCTTAGAAACCATCAAAGGCAGGCATAAACTTCAGGTTTTAATGCTAATTAGAGGCATCTGTTTCTCAGGTGTGAGGTGTTTATCTGTGAAAAGAGGGAGATAGTAAAGCAGAAATGAAGCACACTAGAGCCAATAAATGATTGAGTGGATTTGAGAAAGGAGAACAAAATAAGAAAGATAAATAAAATGCTGTAGTGACTATGAAGAGCTTGGAGAACAACTTTAGTTTGTTTCTGTGCATGGGGCTGAAAGTAATATGAATGTGTATGCCTAATTTTTAATTCAGGTTCTTTCTCTCTCTATTTTTTTTCTTCTGTTTTGTTTTTCATTTGTAAGGGTCGTGTAACAATTTTTATATTGAAAAATATACTTTTTTCCACAACTTATACACCTCAGGAAGGCTGATGAATCTATGCACTTAACTTTGCATTGCTAAGTCTATCTCTTCATTATTCATATTCAGCACTTACAAGGAACCTTGAAAACGGGAAGCACAAATCTCATACTTTGCTTTCTGAAAATTTAAATAAATAGAAACAGCTTCATTTGACACACAGCTAGATAGCACTTGATTCTATGTTGTTGTTTTAAGTACCGTGGAGTCAGTTCCGACTCACAGTGACCCTGCACAGGGTTTCCGAGGCTATAAATCTTTACGGGAGCAGCAAGTCTCATCTTTCTCCCACAGAACTGCTGGTAGTTTCGAACTGCCGTCCTTGAGGTTAGCAGCCCAATTTGTAACCACTACACTACTTGATTCTATAGAAAGCTCAAACGTCCGTATATTTTCCCAGGTTTTCCTGAGGTCTTTTGTCCTAGAGTG
The DNA here is from genome assembly GCF_000296735.1 of Chrysochloris asiatica. Classification (NCBI taxonomy): domain Eukaryota; kingdom Metazoa; phylum Chordata; class Mammalia; order Afrosoricida; family Chrysochloridae; genus Chrysochloris; species Chrysochloris asiatica. The sequence goes on from NW_006408579.1 coordinate 4,292,776, forward strand.
TGAACATAATACAGTGGTTGTTGTTGTTGTTGTTAAGTGCCGTCGAGTCGGTTCCGACCCATAGCGACCCTGTACAGGGTTTCCGAGGGTGTAAATCTTTACGGGAGTAGAAAGCCTCATCTTTCTCCCGCGGAGCGGCTGGTAGTTTCAAACCGCTGACCTTAAGATTCACAGCCCGATTCGTAACCACTACGCTACCAGAGAGACCTGAATTCTAGTTACTCCTCATTCTTCCTCTACCTGACCATGTGATCTTAGGAAATACAGTGAGACTCTTTGCCCCTTAGATTCTTTATTTGGAAAAATAAAGGAGATATACAGAGATTCTCTTTAAAGTTTCTTTTATATTTGTGGTTTTATTTCAAAACCCATTTTCAGTACTAAATCCCTTCTTACATACTGACTACTGTTAGGTCCTAGAGATAATACAAATATATCATGTTCTCAAATAGCTCCCATGGGGAAAGTACTATAAGGAGACAAATGAACAAAATACTGTGTTTTTGTGGAAGAGAGGTTGGTTAGTCCTATACAGAAAGATTACAGAAAATATAGTGAGTCTGATATTGATGTTTACAGAACAAAACACTGCCCATTCCTACACCCTACTCACAATCCTTATTATGCTTGAGTACATTATTCTTGCCATTGCATCAACTCATTGTGTTGGGGGTTTTCCTCTTTTTCATTGACCTTACACTTTGTTGTTGTTGTTAAGTGCTGTCAAGTTGGTAACGACCCATAGCCACCCTGTATAGAGTTTCCAAAGTGCGGCTGATGAGCTTGAACCACTGACCTTCTGGTTCAAACAACTTTGCAGCCCAGTACATTAGTCCACAGCACCACAATTTACCAAGCATGATGTCCTTCTCCAGGAACTGGTCCCTCTTTACATATTCAAATTATGAGAAATGAAATCTTGACATCTTTGCTTCTAAGGAGCATTCTACTGTACTCTTTCCAACATAGATTTATTTGTTTTTATGGCAGTCCATGGTACTTTTAATATTCTCCAACACCGTACCTAAAATGCAATGATTCTTCTCCTGTCTTTGCTATTCATTGTCCTATTTTCACATGCATATGAGGCAATTGAAAATGCCCATGTTTAGATCAGGTGCAGCAGTTTGTCCTCAAATTGACATCTTTGCTCCTTAACACTTTAAAGAGAGCTTTTTGCAGTAGATTTGCCCAATGAAATACATCAGTTGATTTCTTGATGCTTCCCTGATTGTGGACCTTGATAGGAACGGAAAGCTTAGAAGGATAGATCAAAATCATCATACAGACAAGGAAAAAAACATTTGATAATATTATGCAGTTTAGAGGTCTTCCTTCTGGATGTTTGTAAGTTTTTAAATCCCTGGGTCCCTTATCCTACAATATTAGAGACCTGATGTGGCACTATAGAATAAGCACTGTACCGTAAGATTGGTTTGAACTGCAAAGTTGGTGATTCAAACTCACCAACTACTCCTTGGAAACCGCAATCGTCATAACTGACTCAATGGTACTTAATAACACAAGAATATTACAATACTGAGCTTCTTATTGATCCTCTGCATAAGGCCCTGAAGTCTCTGACACCAGGATTTCTCATGCCACACCAGGATTCCTGCATGGAGGGTGAGAATTCTGCCACCAAACTAGCACTGCTCTCTTTTGGTTGTTGTTAGGAGCCATCAAGTTGGTACTGACTCATAGTGACCCTATGCACAACAGAATGAAATATTGCCCAGTCTTGGGCCAACTTCATAATCATTACTACTCCTGAGCCCATTGCAGCTGTCACTGTGCCAATCCATCTCATTGGGGGTCTTCCTCTAAGTGACTGGTCCCTCCTGATAATGTGTCTGAAGTATGAGAGATGAAGTCTGGCCATCCTGGCTGCACTTTGGCTGCACTTTGTCCAACACAGATTTGTTTGCACTTTTGGCAGTCTGTGGTATTTTCGATATTCCCCTCCAACACAATATTTTTCTTTTGGTAGGATGGGGTATTTATTCTCTGCCAAGCTGCAAAAATGCTTCTTCATTTTGGCCTGTAGTAACACTTGCCACTCCTTGACTCTTGCAGGATCACTCTGAGTTGGAAATGACTTGACATCACTTAACAACAGCAACCATGATTCTTAGCTCCTGAAGCTGCCACTCTTACCTACTCATCTGCACTATTCTGTTATCTACCTAAACACCACGAATTCAGGGTCAGTAATCACAGACAACTTTACTAAAGGTTTTGAGGAAGTGGAGGGCACCTGTAGATTAAGTGGGAGGACAAATTTAGAGTCAATATCCTAATTAAAATATTCATCGCAGGGAATTTTTCATTGGACCTTGGTTCCTGTTATAGTATTTCTACTCTCCTCCCCATAGGTATCCCTTACAAATCCCTGAATTCCTAACACAAACATAGGCACAACATTTCAAGTTTTTTTCCCCTCATCTTGCCCTCTGGCTATGCCCACATAGCCTGAGTTTCTCTACTAAAAGCATTCAATACGGTTTGTTAAGTATTTTCCGTAACTAATCATTATAGCTAAAAGTGGGGACACATTTATCTCTATATCTATATTAGTTCCAGTTGCAAATTAAAATAGGATGCACTTAAAACAGATAGATGTTTCAGCCCTCCAGTTAAAGTGTTGAGGTGAGACAGGTCATGGCTACTATAGTGGCTCTGTTTCACAAAGACTAGAGAGAGCATGCTGCTTATACCTTATTGCTTTGTCAATGTTGGCCTGTATTCTGAGATTGTCCCATGATCTAACAGGTGCCCCAACTTCAACTATTACATCTGAAGTCCAAGATAAAAGAACGAATGAAGAGGAAAATAACAATAGGTTGTTGTTGTTATGTGCCGTGGTTCCGACTCACAGCGACCCTCTACAGGGTTTCCGAGGCTGGAAATCTTTACGGGAGCAGAACGCCTCATCTTTCTCCCATGGAACAGCTGGTAGATTAGAACTGCTGACCTTGCAGCCCACAGCCCGATTTGTAACCACTATGCACACCAGGGAAACTGTTGCCTTCATGTCAAATCTGACTCATGGAGCCCCATGGGTGCCAGAGTAGAACTGTGATACATAGTGATTTAAATGGCTTGTTTTTTCAGAAGATTGCAAAGCGTATCTACCAAAGCACCTCTGGACTTGAATCTCCAAGTTTTAACTTAGCACCTGAGCATTGTTAAAGCTCTTATTGTGAATTGAGTGAAGGTTTACAGGGCATCTCATCAGTTTTACATTAGAAAAATCATCGCAATGATTTCAGTCACCTCCATGCACCCTCACCCAACAGTATTTACCTCTGTTACCCTTTTTTTTTTTTTAAATCCCCTCCATGCATCCTTATCCAACAGTATTTACCTCTATTACCTTTTTTCTTTTTTTAATGTACACATACCATATTGAAAATATGCATTTGTTTAAATGCCCAAAGGGTGCATTTTGCAAGCCAGCCTCCTACCCACAGGCATACTGCTGTTCTCAGTCCTTGGGCCTATAGTCCACTGCTGCTCTGTCTCTCTATGCCATCACCTCCACCACCATCTCGGTTGTCGCTGCTTTTCTGGTTAGGATCCATCACTCTTCTTACATTCTTCTCTCTTGACTGTCCTAGGGGCCTCTGTTCCTTTAATGACAGATTAACTGCTCCCCTCCTTTCACTTAACCTCTTCTACATCTACAGTTGTGACAATCACTATTAGTATTGTAAAATAACAATTATGAACAGTTGAATCATAAAATCCTATCCCCCTCATCACTAGACCCATCTGGAAAATAGGAAAACTATTCAGTGGGTATTCTATCTTACTCTCCTCATTTGGACACATGAAAGCTTGTAAGCCAGCCACTTTGTGCCATTAAAGTCCCCAATTTTGATAGCTGAAGTCTAAATTGCTTGTCCCTATCAACCCAGTGTACTGAGGAGGCATGCATGATTCTTGATACGAGTGAGCAAATAATCTGAGAAGCTGGGTTATATGAGGAAAAACATGGCATCAGGATTGGAAGAAGATTCATTAACAACCTGCAATATGAAGATGATACAACCTTGTTTTCTGAAAGTGAAGAGGACTTAAAACATTTACTGATGAAGATAAAAAAGCACAACCTTTGGTATGGATTGCATCTCAATGTAAAGAAAACAAAAATCCTCACCACTGGACCAATAAACAACATTCTTATCAACAGAGAAAAGATTGAAGTTG
>NW_006408579.1:4297302-4300096 GCF_000296735.1 Chrysochloris asiatica
CTTTGTCTCTCATACTTCAGACATATTGTCAGGAGGGACCAGTCACTGGAGAGGGACATCATGTTTGGTAAGGTGGAGGGTCAGAGAAACAGAGGAAGACCCCCAACGAGATAGAGTGGCCAAGTGGCAGCATCGATGGACTCAATCGTGGCAACAATAGTGAGGTTGGCCCAGGATTGGGCAGTGTTTCGTTCTGTTGTGCATGAGGTTGCTATGGGTCAGTACCAAATCAATGGCACCTAACAACAACAAATCATTTTGATTGGAATTTGGGGCAACTTTCTCCATATGCAAAGGTCCAGTTTATCAAGTTGTAGCAATTTATGCTTCCTCCCTGTATTATGCTTCTTCATCTTTATCTGGTCGAGTTTTGGTCAGCAAGCCATTCAAGCTAGGTCAAATGGGCACTATCAGACAAGCTGGCTGCTTCACTCTTAAACTCTAGCCCCCAGTGGCTAGGTCAGTCAGAGTCCTTGGGCTCAGGCATTCACATCTCCCTGAACTGAATTCAAATCAGCCAACCCTTCCTCTTCTCTCTCAAGGTCATCGGATGTCTATGGAACATGGCCAATCTCAGCCCATATCTTCAATACTGCCATTTCCCCAACTTCTACTCACAAGGTGACCAGGATTCTCACCAGTGAGCCTACAAGACTATTAGTGTGATCCTTTTGAGTTTCAGTCTTATGAAGTGTTTTACCCTGGTAGGATTATTTTGCTTGCCTTGATGGATTGCTCTAACTCAGAGAGCTTGTTCGATTTTATCACAGCCAAACAGACTGGTTTTTCCTTTTTTTCACCCCTCACTTGTCTTTCTTTCACCAAGTATCTTGTGTTCCCCTAGGCATTCTGGGATGATCGGCATGTCTTTTCAATTGGGCATGTCCTACCTCTGAAGGTAGCCAAGGAGCAAAAAAGTGTTAAGGAGCAAAGGAGGGCTCAGAGTTTATACTCCACCTAAGGCCCCATACTCCACAAAGGCTTAACAAGAAGCTGGTTCCCCAGGACACATTCTAGTCCCCTTTTAGATAATCTAATCCATTATAGCCTGCAGACGAGTTTACAAGCTTTTTGTAATCATGTTTCCTAATACTCCTTTCTATCCCACTTAAATGTTTATATTACAGTATAAACAGGGGAATCCAATATCCACAAAACAGACAAGCACCTTAACATTATTTTCTCTCCTTTACCCATTCAGACTATATCGTGATCCCTATATCATAGATCCCTGTGTTCCATGACTGTACATACATCAAAATCTACCTCTATCCCACTTAGCCCATGTATACCTTCTTAAGTCTTTCCCTGTCATTCCCAGTCATCTACCCTTTCTTGTACATTGCCATCTGCCTCCTTTTTATTGCTCTGTCTGTCACCCAAGCTATCATGTATCTATCACCTAACCTGTGAGTTACTATCCCCTCCCTCCCACTCATGGTAACCATTGACGAATTATTCTTTCAATATGGAAATCTTTTCTTAAGCTTTTACAATAATAGTCTTATACAATATGTGTCCTCTTTTTATTGACTAATTTCACTTAGCGTAATGTCCTCAAGGTTCATCCATGTTATGAGGTGTTTTTCAGCTTCATCGTTATTCTTCAAGGTAGCATAGTATTCCATTATGTGTATGTACCAGAGTTTGTTTATCCATCTTTCCACTGATGGGCACCTAGTCTGTCTCCATCTTTCTGCTATTGTGAATAGTGTTGCAGTAAACACTGATGTTCATATATCTACTTATGTTCTGGCTCCTATTTCTTGTGTATATATACCAAGTAGATGAATTGCTGAATCTATTTCTATTTCTAACTTTTTGAGGAAGCACCACAGCATGTTTTCGAGTGGTTGAATCATTTTAGAGTCCCAAGAGCAATGTAGGAGTTCTCCACATCCTGGTCAGCATTTGTCTTCTGTTCTTTTGAATTTTGCTGTTACTCTAGGTGTGAGATGATATCTCATTGTTGTTTAATATGTGTGTGCATAATGAAAAAGGGAGGAATGAATGATTATGACAAGGCAAGTATATCCAGCAGCTCTTACATAATGTCCTTATTAATGCTATTAGGATACTTACTCTGTAAACCCCTTACAATTCAGCTCCTGTTCAGATTTAATGTTCTCATTAAAAAGAGCTTGAAGGGAAATAGTATAAAATTAAACTAAAATAAAAAAAAGAATAAGAGCGACTAAAAGAACAGATTATTAGAGTCACACAATTCAAAAATAATGATAGAAGAAAAGGAATTCTTTCATGCTCTTTATAAAACTCAAATTTAATCCTGTTATTGGTAACACAAAAGGCTCATATTTGGCAAGTGATTAAACAGAAATTAAGGATTTGGTGAGGTCCTTATTAGAGCTCTGTGCCTGGTTTTGATATCCATCTTTTAATAGGAATCTGAAGAAACTTTATATTTTTTTTCAACTTTTTATTGAGAGCTGAGTGAAGATTAGCAATCATGATAATCAGTCTGTATTCAACCAATCATACATTTTGTTTCATCTCAATGATTACTCTGCCCTCCCCGTAACAACAGTTATCCTGCTTCCACTCTGTTGCTTCCCTATTACATCTTATTTTTCATGTATTTATATGTGAGCATAATGAAGAGAGAGATAATGAAGAGAGAGATTCCTGGTGTGGTACTGTGAGATAAAGCACTGGACAGCAAGATCAGTTTGAACTACAAGGTTGGTGGTTCAAACTTACCAGCTGCTCATTGGAAACCCTATACAGGGTCACTATGAGTTTGAACCAACTCAACGGCACTTAACAGCAAACAACT
>NW_006408579.1:4300196-4307008 GCF_000296735.1 Chrysochloris asiatica
ATATATATATATATATAGATAGATAGATAGATAGATAGATAGATAGATAGATAGATAGATAGATAGACAGATAGATAGATATTCTTCCTACATTATGTTTGGTATTGTGTTATGGCCAGAAATTAAAAGGTGTTACAAAATTTTAAGATAGACGTGGCTCCTGACCTCACAGGAATTACTTGCTAGAATAAACATAATAACAAATAATGAAAAATACATTATTTACCTCTTACAATATAAGCTCTAAAGAAAATGAAAAAGAGTTCTGAAAAAGAGGGTAGTTGAGGTGGAGGGAGGTTTACCTTGGGAAAGAGCTCTCGTAAGACATGACATTGAAACCGAGATTTATAGAACAGGATGAAGTCAATCATGCGGAGTCTGGGGAAGGGCAGTTAAGATAGAACAACAAATGCAAAGGACTCGAGATAGGCAATATTTTACCACATTAGAGTAACTGCAAACATAATTGTGCATGGTAGGAGAGTCAGTAATAGAGTCAGCTTTGCTTTAATGCTTGCTTTCAAAATGCGACTTTGTTCCAACACTCTTGATAGGGAAAATTTGAGCACAATGTAACTTTCTCATTTGCTTATGTGAGATTTTGTTTAAGAGAAACACTTAAGTAAACCCAGAAAACTGCACTCAGATGAACTGAATTTACCAAACACACACATGCACACACTTCAAATATCTAGCAGCTACCTCATTTCACTGTACGCATTGTGAGTCACACCCATTCACCTACATGGTATTTTCTGATGTTACACCTTTCCTTCTCATTTCCACCACTTCACAGTAACTCTTAACCTGCAAATCTTCTGGCACCTGCTTCCACAAGCAAACTTTAGCTCTTTTCAAGGTGAGGTGCCATATTCATTGTAATATTTATTTATTAACCATTTAACAAATGTAAAACTGTGCCTCCATTTTGCTAGATTTTGATGTTCTGTGTTACTAATGAAGGTTTTGAGTATTATGCCCCAGCATAATTTTTTTTTCTGTAAGTGCTGTGTTTTTTATTGTGCAATTTTGCATAGCACATTGAATTTTTTAGGAGAATGCATGGGTTGCATTATAGCCGAACTGAGTACATCAGAGTAGATTAGGGTAGGCTGGGGACAGATCCTCAAACCTAGCATTATATATATTATGTAAGGAACCTGCGTATTTTCCTGATTATAATGGGAAACCCCTAAATACTTTGAACAAGTGAGCAACGTGATCTGATTTATGTTGTAATATGTTTTATAGTGAGGGCTAATAGTGGAAGCAGTGAAACTAGCTAGGAGAGTTTGTAATGGTCCAGGTTAGAGGTTTTAGTGATTTGGAGTAGGTGGAAGCATTGAAGTAGGAAAGAGATGTTTGGAATTAAGCTATGGTTTGCCTTGATGTCTGGATGCTTTGCCAGCTCTTGCTTAAGTGCCAACATACACTTCTAGCATCTAGACTGTATCTCTTGCTCAAGTCCCTATAATCCCCGATTAATGTGGCCCCACCTAAAAAGAGACATGTTCTCTTTTTTGAGGGAATCTAAGCCAGAATGTCATTTTTCTTGTCTAGTACAATACCATGCAAGATCACTTTCAACAAATCAAAGCGCCCTTGAAGGTATTATTTGTAATAAAAAATGCTAATTTATGTTCACTAATTCCTATTCCTTTCTTTTAAGATACACTTAGGATTAATAAAATAAATTCCAACACACAATGACTTGAATCCTGGAATGCTTAAGGACTTAATTGAAACAAAAGCTTCTGAAAACTCTGAGAGGCTTGCTGAGGGGCCCATGATACCAGATACCATAAACCAGACAGCATAATGTTCATATCTAGAAATACAAGAATAATAGGAGGATTAATTTTCAAAGTCTGAGAGGGATTACAGGGTAGTGGGGAAAAATCAAAATGATTCTTAAAAGAGCTAATCGTGTCAAACTAATCTAACTTTTTTTTCTACACCAGCATGGACGTTATAATATGTCTTGGTGCTCATTGCGCTTTTGATTAGGCATTTGAATGGCATTTTCCTGAAAGTCTAGGCAAATTGATTTAAAACATTTTCTCACTGAGAGGTACCTGGGGCAGAGGGAGGCCTAGCTTCAAAGAGGTACTGATGAGTCCAATCACCAGGGGTGGGAGGGGTTAGTCTTGAATAAATGGAGAGTAAAATATTCATGTGGAGGATTGCTTTTGTGAGTAAGAACAGGGCAGGACAGTCTGCATGTGTGAATAGCAACCATATCTGAATACCATTAAGGTCTCAGGGATAGAGGGGAATACCATAAAGAGGTCTTGTAATACACCAGACACTCCACTCTGTGCACTGGGTTTTGAAGGCTGTACCTAGCGTGTGATGGTTGTGGAATATGAAGTCAAAGACTGGAGAGGCTCAGTACTCCTTGGGTTCTGCCTTTTACCTTCTGTCCAAAAGAACAGGACACCAACCTGAGGAATCAGATGTACAGAAGGTGACCTTGAACTTAGAGTATGATCATAGCATAAATTATAAAGTCAACTTTTCCCCCAATGTGGCTGAGGCTGATTCATCACTAACAAGTCAGTCAGAGTAACAAATTACTTTAAAGAATAAGTAAGAGTCCCTTGTAATTAAATTAACACTACCCAGTCACATACAAATAAAGTACATAGGCTCTTTAACAGTTTTGTACTCAGTTGTTTTAAGGTGCCGAGTCGGTTCCAACACATAGTGACCTTCTGTACAATAGAATGAAAGATTGCCCAGTTCTGTGTCCTTCTCATAATTGCTATGTTTGAGGCCGTTATTGCTGCCACTGTGTTAGTTCATCTCATTGAAGGTCTTCCTCTTTTTTGCCACTTTACCAAACATGATGTCCTTCTCTAGAGTTTGTACTTTAGAGTAGGGTAAAAAGAGGGAAAATACTACTTGCTTCATTGCTTCATCTCATCTTTTTTATACTCTGAGTTTAAATAATGTTTATGACTATTAATGGAGTCCTGGTGTAGAGCTGTGGAACTGTGGGTTAATGCGCTAGACTACAAGGTTGTTTGAATTGCAACGTCGGCAGTTCAAGTTCACCATCTGCTCCTCAGAAACCCTGTATAGGGTTGCTTTGGGTTGGAAACTACTTGATGGCGCTTACCACCACCACCACCACCACCACCACGACCACCACGACCACCAACATGATTATTTAAAAAAAGGAAAAACTCATCCATAGTGAATCCATTCCAACTCATGGAGACGACATATATTACACAGTCAAATTTCTTCAAGAATTTCCTTAGCTGCAATCTTTATGGAAATACTTCATCAGGCATTTCTTGAACAGCATTACTGAGTGGGTTTGAACTGACAACGGTTCTTCAGAGCAGCCAAGCACAAACTGTTTCTCTCATCCAGGGACATCTCATTGTAATTATCTTTTTAAAATCATCCTTAGTAACAATATTACGTAGTCTGTGAGACAGGTAAGTGGGTTTGTTTTTTTAGACAAAAATTCCTCTGAGAGATTAAAAATAATAATGGATACAATTTATTGAACACTTAGTTTGTGATGGGCCATACATTGTTGTTGTTGTAAAGTGCCATCAAGTCGGAACAGACTCATAGTGACCCTATGCACAGCAGAACAAAACAATGTCCGATCCTGGGCCAACCCCACCACCGCTGCCACATTTGACGCCATCAATGATGCCATCTGGCTTATCCATCTCATTAGGGGTCTTCCTCTTTTTCTCTGACCCTCCCTCTTACCCAGCATGACATCCTTCTCCAGCGACTGTTCTCTCCTGACATTATGTCCAAAGTATGAGAGACGAAGCTTAGCCATCCTGGCCTCCAAGGAGCACTCTGGCTGCACTTCTTCCAAAATAGATCTACTGTTTCTTTTGTCAGTTCAGTATTCGTTTCCAACGCCACAACTCAAAAGTATCAATTCTTCTACGGTCTTCCTTATTCACTGTCCAGCTTTCGCATCCATATGAGCTTATTCAAAATATCATGCTTGGGTCAGGCACACCTTAGTCCTCAAGCTGACATCTCTGCTCTTCAATACTTTAAAAAGTTCCTGTGCAGGAGATTTGCCCAATGCAATACGTCATCTGATTTCTTGACTGCTGCTTCCATGAGTGTTGATAGTTGACCCAAGAAGAACGAAGTCCTTGACAACTTCAATCTTTTCTCCGTTGATAAGAATGTTGTTTATTGTTCCATTGGTGAGGATTTTTGTTTTTCTGACATTGAGATGCAACCCATACCAAAGGCTATGTTCTCTGATCTTCATCAGTAAATGTTTCAAGTCCTTTTCACTGTCAGCAAGCAAGGTTGTATCATCTGCATATCGCAGGTTTTTAATGAGTCTTCCTCCAATCCTGATGCCACGTTTTTCTTCATAGAATCCAGCTTCTCATATTATTTGCTCAGCATACAGGTTGAATAAGTATGGTGAAAGAACACAACCTTGTCGCACACCTTTCCCAATTTTAAAACATTCAGTGTTCCCATGCTCTGTTCGAACAACTGCTTCTTGGTCCAGGTACAGATTCCTCAGAAGTACAATTAAGTGTTCTGAAATACTCATACTTCTCAATGTTGTCTATAACTTGTCATGATATACACAATCAAAAGTCTTTGAGTAGTCAATAAAGCATAGGTAAACATCTTTCTGATATTCTCTGCTTTCAGCCAAGATCCATCGGACATCAGCAATGGTATCTCTCATTCCCCGGCCTCTTTTGAATCTAGCCATTTCAGTATTACCTTTAGCAAAACTTTACTTGTTTGAGATATCAAAGAAATTGTCCAATAATTTCCGCATTCTGTTGGGTCACTGCTTTTTGGAATGGGCACAAATATGGATCTCTTCCAATCAGTCGGCCAGATAGTTGTCTTCCAAATTTATTGGCAGAGATGAGTGAGTGCCTCTTGTGCTGCCTCACTTTCTTGAAAGATTTCAATTTGTATTCCATCAATTCCTGGTGCCTTGTTCTTTGCCAATTCTTTCAATGCACTGTGGACTTCCTCCCTGAGTATCATTGGCTCTTGTTCATATGGTACCTCTTGAAATGGTTGAGCATTAACCATTTCCTTTTGATACAATGATTCTGTGTGTTCCTTCCATCTTCTCTTGATGCATTCTGCATCATTCAATAATTTGCCCAGAGGATCTTACAATAATGAAAGTCGAGGCTTGAATTTTTTCTTCAGTTCCCCCAGCTTGAGAAATGCTTACCGTGTTCTTCCCTTTTGGTTTTCTAGTTCCAAATCTTTGCATATTTTATTATAGTACCTGGTTTTGTCTTCTCGAGCTGATCTTTGAAATTTTCTGTTCAGCTCTTGGACCTCTTCACTTCTGTTTGCTTTAGCATCTCTACGCTGGAGAGCAAGTTTCAGAGTCTCTTCTGACATCCATTTTGACTTCTTTCTTGTCTTCTTAATGACTTTTTGCTCTCTTCTGTATGTTTTATTCATTATCTAATTCCACTTTTATTCATAGGATTTAGTATTATGGAAACTAAGACTCAGAGTTGTTCTATGAGATATCCAAAATGCAGAGTTCAGGAATGACCTTTGCTGAATAAATTCTACAACTATACCAACACTAACATAAGGAAAGTAAGAGCCCTCTTCTCTGAACTGTGAACAGTTTCAGAAGTAGTACTAACTAATCTCCTCCATTCTTCTGAGAAGATGATAGTTTCTGCAGCTGAATGCACATGTAATATTCATGGATTTTTTTTGAACAATGGTTTGGCAGTTCTTGTTCCAGATTCTTCTGAGGGAGTCAGATCCTTACTGTTTGGTCGCTGACATTGTCTGACTGGTCATGTGTAAGGGTTAATCTCCTCAGCCCATGATTATGATCTAATTCAGACAATTCTCATAGCCAAAACACTACATCTCTATTCCCAGCCCACCTGCATTTCTTACTGGAGTAAGAATTCATTGATCCATCTCCCTTAAAAAAGCAAGACTTTTCGCAGGCAAAGTTACTTCCTGCCAAGATGCAGTGTAAGAAATAACATCACTCATTATTACTTGTTTGACTACTTTGTCTTTTTGCTAGAAAACATCTTTGCTAGCCCTTAAGAGTCAAAATATTTCTTAGGTAGGTCTTGCTGATCATTGTTGTTGTTGCTAAGTGCCCTTGAGTTGATTCTGACTCACAGTGACCCTATATAGAGTATCTGAGGAGTAACTGGTGAGTTTGAACGGCCAGTTTTTCAATTCAAACCAATCTTGTGGTCCAGTGCCACACCAGTACATCTTTTATTAACAATATATGTCAAAATAAATGAGAACAAAACAACCAAACACTCTATCAAGTTGATTTAGACTCATAGCAACCCTGTATAGGGTTTCCAAGGCTATAAATCTTTCCAGGAGCAGAAAGCTTTATTTTCCTACTGCTGAATGGCTTGGCTGGTGGGTTTGAACTGCCGACATTTCAGTTAAAAGTACAGTGTTTAAAAAGTATAACACCACCAGAGCACCTTATATTTCAAACTAAGTATTACTTAGTTTAAACTGTATTATCTGTAAATATATTTTAAATATGATCATGTACTCCTGGCTATCAGATCTAGGAGGTTAATCCTAACAAAATTTTGCAAACAAAGGAGGCTATCTGCTTTACTTTTCCTCATTCTGCCCTTATCGATAGTCTATGCAAAGGTTTGCTTGCTGAAAGTGAAGAGGACTTGAGACATTTACTTATGAAGATCAAAGAGCACAGCCTTCGATATGGATTACATTTCAATGTCAAGAAAACAAAAATTCTCACCACTGGACCAATAAACAACATTCTTATCAATGGAGAAGAGATTGAAGTT
>NW_006408579.1:4307488-4336686 GCF_000296735.1 Chrysochloris asiatica
AGTGAGGTTGGCCCAGGATCGGACATTGTTTTGTTCTGCTGTGCATGGGGTCACTATGAGTCAGTTCCTACTCGATGGCACCTGACAACAACAACAACATGCAAAGGTTGTCAGCTGTGTGGATCATGACAGGCTATGGACAACATTGTGGAGAATGAATATTCCAGAACACTTAATTGTGCTCATGAGGAACCTGTACATAGACCAAGAGATAGTCATTTGAACAGAACAAGGGGACACTGAATGGTTTAAAATCAGGAAAGGTGTGTGACAGGGTTGTATTCTTTCACTATACTTATTCAACCTGTATTTTGAGCAAAAAATCTGAGAAGCTGGGTTATATGAAGAAAAACATGACATCAGGATTGAAGGAAGATTCATTAACAACCTGTGATATGCAGATGATACAACCTTGTTGCTGAAATGGAAGAGGACTTAAAATACTTACTGATGAAGAGCACAGCCTTTGGTATGGATTGCACCTTAATGTAAAGAAAATAAAATCTTCACAACTGAACCAATAAATACCATAATGATAAATGGAGAAAGGATTAAAATTGTCAAAAACTTCATTTGCTTGGATCCACAATCAGTGCTCATGAAAGGTCCAGTCCCTGGGATGGAAGGACACCATGCTTGATAAGGTAGAGAATCAGTGAAAAAGAAGGAGACATTCAGTGAGATGGACTGACACAGTGGTCCTAGACATCGATTGTGAGGATGGCACAGAACTCAGTAGTGTTTTGTTCTCTTATACATAGGGTCTCTATGAATCAGAACTGACTTGATGGCAACTAAAACAGCAGCCCTAAAATATATGAAGAAAGCCCTCTCTTTAAATAAAGAAACTTATTATAACATACCCAAAGTGAGGTTTACTGAACCAATGACTTATTTAACAAAGAAGAGCTCTACATAGACAATTTTGAAAGTTAGAGGGAAGGAGGGAGGGAGTGCATTTTAAGAAATGTTTATGGATTGGACTTGAAAGTTGTTACGCTGGGCTATTAAAAAATGAGTGTTCAAATTGCTTGATTTCTGAAAGTAAGGGTCAATGTGAAGTAAAGTTTTGGGTTATGGGGGAAGTGTTATGCGAGTTACAATATATATTCTGTAGCTGTAATTGTAAAATGGATAGGGACAGTTATTCTGGTTCATACCTACCACTTTGTAATTAATTATACATTTCTCTGTGATTTCTTGATGACATGAATTATGACTTGCTAATAACTGTAAATCCAGAATTTAGGATAGGGCCTAGCCCACAAATGGCCCACTTGTAGTAGATGTTTAATTCCTGTGTGTTAAATAGTAAGTTAACAAATGAATGAAAGAACCTGAAAGAAGTTTGCTAGTACAGGTTGGTTGGATAAAGAAGGTGAGATTATCTGCCTTATAGCAATTTTATTTCATTATCTTTTAAGGAAGGAAAACCTTTCAAAAACACTCCATTTACTGTTGCTCATTTGAATAGATATGACATGTCAAAGTTGATATTCCTTAATAACTGTGATTAACATATCTAAATACTCCTCTAGTGAATTCTGGAGCATATTCCCTTTGTTTGAAGTTTTAACACAGTTTAGACTGGGTGATGGGTAGTGTTGAGAAGCCAGACTGGAAGTTTTATTCTTAAGTTATTTTTGCTGATTGAATCATCATTATTTAAATGAATATTCCAAAGATGGGGTATTCTGTCCTACAAAGACAAGGATCAATTATATAATTGAGAAAACACATCTGCATTCAGCTACATATATCTTCAAGGGACAAATACCCAGACATGGAAAGTATCCTGTTCTCAGAAGAATGAAGAGATGGGTAGTTGATATCACTTGCAAAATTGTATTTTATGATTTTAAAAATCTAGGTAGGTCCCACAAGGAAGTGAGTTGTAATCCAGGTCTACCCTTAAGCATAAAATGAGTATATTTTGCATGGCCAAGGAAAACCTCAGATCAGCCCGCAATTTGTCAAAGTGCTCCATTAAAGTCTAAATTAATAAAGCTGTCTTAATTGGTTTGATACAGCTAGCAATGAATCCTCGTCATCCAGCAACACTGTTCTGATTCAGGATTTAAATTTCCATAAGATATAGGTGTTGCTGTTAAGTGCCATTGAGTTGGTTCTGACTTAATGTATAGGATTTCTGAATAGTGGCTGGTGGGTTTGAACTACCAACCTTGCTATTAGGATTCTAATGTTTACCCTACAGCACCACACCAGAACTCCAGATGGAAACTAATAAATTTCTAACTTAGTAACATACCACATTCACAGTTATAGCATTCAATGCCCTGGCTCACAACTTTATCTACCAATCTACAGTATGTTCTGAAGCTAGTTAAATTAACTTAGCTATCAAAATGCTAAGCTTGATAGCTCATTTATCTTTCTGTCTCGTAACTCGACATTACAATATGGTAGTGATTGATCTTGCATCTTCCAGGTACCATATAGTATAAAAACTAAGAGAAGATTAATTAAAAGCTGTCTTACTCAGACAGGTTTTTAAATAAGTTTTAGATTTACACTATATATCAGCTGGAGCAGAAAGAAATTCTAAGACTAGGAGCTCTGTAACACCAATTGGATTTTTCTTTTATGTAGAATATGTATGCAGTGGTTCTGATGACTATTATTATTCTTTAGTACATGTTGAAGACCAAAATGAGGAAGGCAGAAGCTGGGACAAACATCCTCTAGTTGTCTCTATTCCAAAGCAGTGCAGCACATACACAAAGAGAACATGGTTTTGCACAAATATCCCATATACATAATTGTTATTACTTAAACATTACAAGAAACAAAATGATCTCACTGTTGCTAGGTTCAATCCTACTCATAATGATCCTGTATAGGGTTCCCAAGACTATAAATCTTTACCTGAGCCAATAGCCTCATCTTTCTCCCAGAGAGTGGCTGATGGATTTGAACTGCCAACCTGTGGTTAGCAGTCTATTGCATATCCTGTAGAACCACCAGGTTTCCTTAAACATTAATTCTATATATTTTTTCTTTGATTTTTTTTTTTTTTTTTTACATTTAGAGATTTTGTATGGGAGATCATGAAGGAAAATGATATTTCAATCAAGGACCTGGAAAGTGGAAATACTGAACTATGGATATCTAACATTTAAGAAAGAGTGTTTTAGGAATTGGTGGGAGGTATTTAAAAGGGAGTTTCAAGTAATTCAAGGAAAAATGGAATTAAAAGCCCTAAATATAAGAAAAATAATTCTAGCTTTGCTACCATCTAGTAAATAACCAAGTCACATGACTTGCAATAACTCCAGTTTTTATAAAATTTTAATAAGTTAAGACTTGCTATCCCCATTTTATAGATGAAGAGACATATTATGAAGTGGTATTGTGGTTAAGTACTGTTGAGTTGATTTTGACTCATAGTTATCTTGTATATGGTTTCTAAGGAGTTACTGGTGGGTTTGAATTGCCAACCTTTTGGTTAGCAGTCCAGTGCATATCCTACAGCACCACACCAGGACTTCTAGTGGCTAGTAATCAGCAGCTGGAATTTGTTTTAGAGACAATATTGCAGGAGAAATCTGTCCATTTCTAGCCTGAAGATTCAATAAGCAGTGGTCCTCAAAGTGTGGTTCATGGTACTTGTCACATGTTGGGCCCTACCCCAGATCTATACAACAAAAATTATGGAGGTAGGACTCAACAATCTGTGTTTTAACCATCTTTTTTGTAATTCATTTCAAATTTGAGAACTACTGTCCTAGGAAATCAGGGTGCATCTCCTGCATCTTCTGGAAATTTGAAGTGGAATTTTTATCTGATCAAAATGGTGGACACAGCTGTAGAGAACTAATGAGAAAGATAATGAATGATCGAGTTCCGTAAGAGACGAACACAGTCTCAGTTGGTATACCTTCTAAATTTTGCATGCATTAAAAATTTTTGTAAACTGTATTACTGTGCAAATGTATCAGGAAACTGTTTTTTGGTTTTGTTTTTCAAGAAAAAAAAAAATTGAATGGCAAGTTCTTTTGTAAAGTTAAAACCTTGATTTATCTGTTTTGTAAGCAGATTTTTATGTATTGAATTTTCTTAGGAGAAGGCAGATTGCATCTGGTAGTTTTATGCATTAGAAATGCTTCTGAAGAAATATTTGATTAGTTGATGTCACAGTCAAAATATACTAGGTTGTGAAAAACTGAGAAAATTGACACTTTTACTGTAAGTGCTTTTAAAATGTATTTGATACCTTTCCACGGTTAAATTTCCAAGGTCCTTTTCCCCCTGAAGATAGTGCCAAGAAGGGTGAAGCAGATGGTGTACTAAGAATATGAGTCACTGTACCAGCTCTCCCACTTACCAGCTTTGTGATCTTGGAAAATTCCCTACTCTTGGAGATTAAGTGCCAAGTTCTGGTCATGCTTCTCTAGGGCAGAGTATTCGTTTCCTAGGGCTGCATAACAAAGTACCACAAACTGGGTGGCTTATCAGAACAGATTTTTTTTTTTTTTTTTTTTCTCACAGCTCATGATGTAGGCAAAGCCACATTCTCTCTGGAGACCTTCCAATAGATCCTTCCTTGTCTCTCTCAGCTTTTGGTAGTCCCAGAAGTTCTCTGGATTGCAGCTGCAACATCACATGGAATTCTTCCCTAGATGTATTTCTATCTCTATATAAGTGTCTTCTCTTTTATAAGGTTATCACTCATATTGGATTCAGACTCATTCTACTGAATATGGCCTCATGTTAGCTGAGCATCAACAAAGGTCTTATTTCCAAACAAAGTCACATTCACAGATAAAAGGGATTAGAAATTCAATATATATTGTTGGGGAACACAATTCAATCTAAAACAGGCTGTATTTATCAAATTTGGGATACATCAGAATCTCATGAAGAGCTAGTTAAAACAGATTGTCTGGAGGTAGTACCTAAGAATGTGCATTTGTAACAAATTCAAGGTGATGCTAATACCACTGATCAGAGAACTGAAATTATGAATCACTACTTTATACTTTGGAGTCTTGGTGTGGCGCTGTGGATTAATGTGCTGGACTGCAAAGTTGGTTTGAATTTCAAGATTGGCCGTTCAAGCTCACTGGCTGCTCTTCAGAAATCCTATACAGGGTCGCTATGGCTCAGAACCGACTTGACAGCACTTAACAATAATAACAAATTTTATACTGTAAGGACCTCTGGGTAATATAGTGATTATGAATCTGGCTACTAACCTCAACGTCAGTAGTTCAAAACTATTAACTGTTCTGTGGGAGAAAGATGAGGCTTCCTGCTCCTGCAAAGATTTACAGCCTCAGAAACCCTACATAGGGTCAGTATGAGTTGGAACCGACTCCATGGCACAACACCACCACCACCACTTTATACTTCGGAGCCCTGATTTGGCACTGTGAGCTAGTGCGCTGGACTGCAATGTCAGTTTGAACAGCAAGTTCAGCGGTTCAAGCTTACTAGCTGTTCCTTGGAAGCCCTATACAGAATCGCTATGGGTCGGAACGGATTCAACGGCACTTAACAACAACAACTTTATAACTTGTAGTTCTGGTGTAGCATTGTAGAAGCAGCACTGGCCTGCAAGGTCGTTTGAACTGCAAGTTCGGTAATTCAAACTCACCAGCCTTTACTGAAAACTCTGTACAGGGTTGCTATAAGTCGAAACCGACTCAACAGACTTAACAATCACAACAACTTTATACTTATATACAAAAGTGGTCTTGGTGAAAGCCACATGAGGTTGCTTATGAAGAAAGGCATTAGAAGAAAATGAGTCCAGATGAGGAATTATTTCTCTAGACTGCCCCTGGACCAATGATTCCAAATGGGAATTTGATTTGTTTTCTGTTTTGAGGGCACAAGACCACTTCACTCTATATTCTTGTAGTATAAATCAAGAACTCTTACTACAGGGGGACCAATGCCTTTAAGGCAATGTTAGACTCCCTGTGCAGAAGAGTCATCAAAAATCAGAATCAACTTAACAATAATGGGTTTATGTTTGAGGGGGAGGGGACAGGAGACTGGGTGATAGAACCAAAGCTTAACCTGTTCACTGTGACTGAAGAATTAAAAACTTGCCACTTGTTCAAACTTCTTTGTGGTCTCTTCACTTTTTAAGTTCTTAGTTATTACTTCCTCTGGAGGTCCCTTCGAAATTAATTAATAAATGAAATTGTGTATGTAAAGCATCTGGTACAATAGTGGATGCCAGTGAGAGGTAGCAAACTTTACAAAGGTACAAAGCGTGGGCAGAGTTTTAGAACCCAGGGCATGGAAAGCAATGCAGGAAATGGCACTACAGAGGCCTGATACCCTCCCCTTATACGGGAGCAGTTCTTTGCTGGTAGCCTTACTTTACTTGACAGGCTGATTTTAGGTTAGGCTAAGGAGCACACTAAGGAGCTCTGGTAGTGTAGTGGTTATGAATCGGGTTGCGAACCACAAGGTCAGCAGTTCGAAACTACCAGCTGTTCCATGGGAGAAAGATGAGGTTTTCTGCTCCTGTAAAGATTTATAGCCTCGGAAACCCTGTACACAGTTGCTATGAGTCAGAAGCGGCTCCATGGCACATAACAACAACAACAACAAGGAGCACAGTGGAGTCCTGGTGTGGTGCTGTAGGATAAGCACTAGTTTGCAAGGGTGGTTTGAATCACAAGGATAGTGGGTCAAACTCACTCCTGAGAAAGCAGCCACTCCTTAGAAACCCTATACAGGGTCGTAATGAGCACTTAGCAACAGCAAAGAGTGTGTTTGCTCCATAGCATTGGAATGTGAACCAAAAGATTGGTGATTTGAGTCCACCAGCTACTCTGCAGGAGAAAGATGAAGCTTTGTGCTCCTACAGAGATTTACAGCTTCAGCAGTCCTATACAGGATCACTGAGTCTGACCACCACTCACCTGTCAATTTGTTGTACTGTGGTGCCTTGTATGTTGCTATGATGCTGGAAGCTATGACACCAGCATTTTAAATACCAGCAGGGACACTCACAATAAACATGTTTCAGCTGAACTTCCAGAGTAAGACAAACTAGAAAGAAGGAGGAGCAGATCACTTCTGAATGTTTCTTGTTGGTGTTAAGTATTGTCAAGTCAGTTTTGACTCAGTGACACTGTATAGGGTTTCTAAGGAGCAGCTGGAGGGTTTGAACTGCTGATGTTGTGGTTCAAAGACCAGTGCTGCTCCTAGAGTGCCAGAATCCTGGATTCTGAATGTTCAGCCACTGAAAACCTTATGAATAGCAGCATAACATTTTCAGATCGTGCTGGAACATGAGCCCCTCAGGTTAGAAGGCACTCAAAATACAACTGGAGAAGAGCTGCCTCCTCAAAGTACAGTTCACCATGATGATGCTGAATTGAGTAAAGCTGTCAGGTTCTTCATTTGCTGATGAGGCATAGCTCAAAATGTAGACAAACGTTTGGAAACATCCATTAATAATTGAAATATGGGATATGCAAAGTATAAATCTAGTAAAATAGGAAGTTGTCAAAAAATGAAGTAAAACACACAAAGACTGATATTCTAGGTATTTGTGAACCAGAATAAACCTGTATTGACCATTTTGAATCAGACTATCATGGTTTACTATGTGGGGAATGACAAATTCAAGAGAAATGGAGTTTCTTTCACTGTTAAAAAGAACAATTCAAGCTCTATCTTGAAGTACAATGTTAACTATGAAACAATATAGCTATATTCCTACAAGAAAGACCAGTTAATGCCACTATTATTCCAATTTAGACACCAACCACTAAAGCCAGTGATGATGAAATTGAAGAATTCTATCAAGTTTTTGGACTTCTGGTGTGGTGCTGTGGATTAGTACTGAACTGTGAAGTACAAAGTTAGCAGTTCAAACCCACCAACTGCTCATTGGAAACCCTATGCAGTGTTACTATGAGTCAGAACTGACTCAATGACATTTAACAACAACAGCAACAACTTTTTTAAGTCTAAAATTGACCAAACATGCAATCAAGATCTATTGATAATTGCTGATTATTAGAATGCAAAGTTTGGGAACTAAGAGGAAAAACCAGTATTTGAAAAGCATGACCTTGGTGATAGAATAAATGCTGGGGATCACATGACAGAATTTTGTAAGACCAATGACTTCTTCATTGGAAATATCTTTTTTTTTTTTTTTTTTTTTAAATATCTTTTTTTAATAACATGAAAGATGACTATACACATGGATTGAGTACATATGTGACATATGATGGTGGAAAAACTCCCTATCATCAGCCAAAGCAAGGCCAGAGGCAGGCTCTAGAAGAGACCATCAATTGCTCATATGCAAGTTCAGATGGAAGCTGAAGAATATTAAAAGAAGTCCACAAGATTCAAAATATTACTTCGAACATATCTGAATTTCCACCATCTGAAGAACAGATTTCATGCATTAGCCACTAATGACCAAACACCAGAAAAGTTGTGTGGATAACATCAAGAACATCATACAGGAAGAAAGCAAAAGGTCGTTAAAAAGAAAGAAAAGAACAAAATGGATGTCCAAAGAGACCCTGAAACTTGTTCTCCAGTGTAGGGATGATAAAACAAATGGAATAAATGCTGAAGTAAAATAATTGAGCAGAAAATTTCAAAGGGCAGGTCTAGAAGGCAAAGTACAATATTGTAATGAAATGTTCAAGGACCTTGGGTTAGAAAATCAAAAGGGAAGAACACACTTGGCTGAAAATAACTGAAGGAAAAATTCAAGCCTCTGGATGGAATATTGAAGGTCTCCATAGGCAAAACATTGAATGATGTAGAAAGAGTCAAAAGAAGATGGAAGAGGAGGAAGTGGTTTCAGCAGCTGCAGAGACAGCCAGGTAGGAAAGGCTCTGTCGTGGAGGGATTGCAAACCCAGAGAAGCTGCACTCATGGAACAACACCAGAGTGCTGGATCTAGCATAAGGTCCAGGATGTCAGTTTCCCACGTGTGCAAGTGGAAAAATCATGATATAAAGGAAAATACTGCAAATTAGGAATCGCTCAAATGGGAATCTCTCTGCAGGCGCCCCGTCAGGGCGGAGTTCAGAGGGTGGGGCTACTGCCAGACCAGCACAGGGAACCAGCAATAAAAGCAGCGCTTGCAAAAGGAGGTGCAGCAGATTCTACATATTTTATCTTCTCTTCCCTGTTGCATCTTCTTTGCCTAACCCAGATACCTTCAGGTGGGTGACTGGGTAGGTGGGCACCCCCCAAAATTAATCCAGCACTGACCCCACAATTTTCCCACTGCATAGAGAGAAAGAGCTTGGCGGCTACTTAAGACATCAGTCTCGGGTTGCAGCATAAAAATTACTTGAGCAGGATCCTTTACCCTGGCCTATCAAGCAAGAAAAAAGCAGGCCCATCATGTCTGATAGACAAACTGTAAGAACAATCTGTAAATCCCCAAATAAAAGGACACAACTATCTGGAGAATTGTGCTGTGCACACGTAGATACCTAACTGACCTTCAGAGGCAAAAATAGTGGACAATCTTTCTCCCATTAACTTCTTAATCTCTATCTGCCCACTTCTACGGTGGTGACTAGAGGAGAGGCCTGAGCAAGTGGACCCACTGCTGGAGGCTTCTACAGTGCACACACACTGACTATGTAGCAAGGCGACTGGACAGTTTGGCACAGTTTTATTTTTGTTTCAAAATGGTGGCTTTTGTCTTTTCTTTTATATTGCTTCTGCTTTTGGTCCTTTTGACCACACATTTTTCCTGGAGGTGGGAGCTTTGTCTCCCTATGTTACCCAAGAAGAGACAGCAATCGTGGCTATATAGCCAAGCTACAAGCATACCCCATAATACTCCACCATGGAGACAAGAGCCAATAGCAGCTGCTAAGCATTACATGTGAAAAGGGAAGCCTATCTCCTGATCTGATCCACCAGTAGACCCCCAGTAAGCTTAATAATACAACAACAAACATCCATTTAAGCATTAAAAAACCAACACAACTACTGGAAATGACAAACAAAACACAACAAAAGATTCCAAAAACATGCCCCAAACCAGAAAAGAGTAACTGAGACAAATGTTCTAGAGACAAACAAAGGCTCCCCAAAAGAGGAAGAACAGGTTTTGGATTTCCCTGAGAAGGAATTCAGAAGAATGACATGGAAACACATTCAAATGCTCTGAAAGGGGTGGAGAAAAACAAGGAAGAAGTCAGGAGAGTACTACAAGAACAATCAAACAAGATTGATACAGCACTGGAAATAATTCAAAACCTGCAAAAAGAGGTCCAGATGATCAATAATAAAATATCAGAAATGGACAATACACTGAAAGGGGAAAGGAGCAGAATAGAAGAAATGGAAGCCAGAACTAGCCAGCTAGAAGACAAATCTCTCAACACTGCTAAGATAGAGGAGCAAGCAGAAAAAAAGGATGAAAAAATCTGAAGATAGTCTAAGATTCATGCTGGATAACATGAAGAGGAACAACTTAAGAATTATTGGCATTCTGGAACAGAAGAATCAGAGAAGTCCACAGAGGAGATAGTTGATGGAAGAAAAATTCCCTAATGTCTGGAAAAATGAGAAGATAAACATTCAAGAAGTTGAACATTCTCCAGGAAGGATAGACCGCAAAAAGAAAGTCACCAAGGCATATAATAATCAAGCTCTCCAAAATCAAAGACAAGGAGCGAATCCTAAAAGCAGCCAGGGAGAAGAGAAGTGCCACTTACAAAAGCAAGCAAATCAGATTAAGCTCTGACTTCTCAGCCGAAACCATGCTGTCAAGAAGGAAATGGGGAGACATATACAAAACCCTAAAACAAAAAAACTGCCAATCAAGAATCATCTTTCTAGCAGAACTATCAATCAAATATGATGGTGCAATCAAAACATTCCATGACAAACAGAATTTAAGAGATTTTGTCAAAACCAATCCAGCACTTCAAAACATCCTAAAGGGAGTTCTGTGGACTGAAAACCAACAAGGACAGAAAACAACCAGAGAATGACAGGCATGGCAACACCACCTGGAACTCAGTCAACAGATGGCAGAGTTCAGAACAGAGAAAACTACAACAACAAAATCAAAGGAGCTGGGAGGTCAACTGAAGACCAAAATCATATCAATGTCAAAGAAGGGATAAATGTAGCAGCAGAGACCCAGGTGGTGAGGATGTCAGGTAGATTACAGGATACTATAGATTATTTTAAATGAAGAGAAAAGTTAATAGACTATAAGGTAAACCCAAAGAAAGTTAATACTTCACAACTTACCATGAAA
This sequence comes from Chrysochloris asiatica, assembly GCF_000296735.1. Taxonomy (NCBI): domain Eukaryota; kingdom Metazoa; phylum Chordata; class Mammalia; order Afrosoricida; family Chrysochloridae; genus Chrysochloris; species Chrysochloris asiatica. The sequence goes on from NW_006408579.1 coordinate 4,318,737, forward strand.
ATGAACTTCTAAGCAGAACAAGCAAACATGAAAACTAAGAAGAAACTGACAAGGAATAGCAAAAAAAACACAATCTCAGCACAAGAAGGCATGCAGAACAAAGGAACGAACAGCACTTCCAAAAATTAATATAATGGCAGCAATTAATTCATACTTATTGATAATTACATTGAATGCCAATGGATTGAATGCATCAGTGAAGAGACAGAGATTGGCAGATTGGATAAAAAAACAAGATCCTTCAATATGCTGCCCGCAAGAGACACACCTTACACACAAAGACAAAAACAGACTAAAATTTTAAGGATAGAAAAAAATATACCAAGCTAACTGCAACAATAAATAAGCAGGAGAGGCAATTCTAATCTCTGATAAAGTAAACTTTAAGACAAAAAACAGCATAAGCGATAAAGAAGCACATTATCTCATGATCTAAAGGTCAATTGAGCAAGATGACATAATCATAATAAATATCTGCACTCCCAATGAAAGAGCACCAGGATATATGAAGCAAACCTTGCTAGAATTGAAGAAAGAAATAGATAAATCTACAATTATTGTTGTTGTTGTTGTGTGCTGTGGAGTCAGTTCTGACTCATAGCGACCCTGTACAGGGTTTCCGAGGCTGTAAATCTTTATGGGAGCAGAAAGCCTCATCTTTCTCCCGTGGAACAGCTGGTAGTTTCGAACTGAGTGGGAGATTTTAATATGCCACTTTCGAAAAGGGACAGAACAACCAGAAAGAAACTCGACAAAGTTACAGAGGAACTAAACAACTTAATCAACCAACTTGACCTCATAGACATGTACAGAGCATTCAACCCAACAAAAGCATAATATACTTTCTTCTCCAGTGCACATGAAAAAGTGGTGCTGAGAGGACAATTTATTGTGATAAATGTGCACATCCAAATAGAAGAAAGAACCCAAATTAACACATTAACACAACATCTCCAATAATTAGAAATTGACCAACAGAGGGAACCTACAGTCACCAAAAGAAAAGAAATAATAAAGATAAGAGCAGAAATAAATGAGATGGAAAAACCAAAAAACTATAGAAAGAATTAACAGGACAAGAAGTTATTTCTTTGAAAGGATTAATAAAATTCACAAACCACTGGCAAACCTCAACAAAGAAGAGAGGGAAAAGACACAAATAACTAGCATTAGAAACCATGCGGGCAATGTCACAATAGAACCAAACAAAATCAAAAGGATAATAGCAGACTACTCTGAAGAGTTGTACTCAAACAAACTAGAAAACTTAGAAGAGATGGATGAATTTTTAGAAAAATACAACCTACCAAAACTTATACAGAGTGAAGTAGAAAATATGAACAGACCCATAACAAAAAAAGAAATTGATCAGGTCATCAAAAAACTCCCAACCAAAAGAAGTCCAGGTCCAGATGGCATCATTGGTGAATTCTACCAAATATTCAGGGAAGAGTTGTCACCAATTCTACTCAAATGATTCCAGAATATAGAAGAGGATAGAAAACTTCTTAATAAGTTTTATGAAGTAAGCTTAACACTCATACTGAAACCAGGGAAGGAGATCACTAAGAAAGAATTCTACAGACCAATATCCCTCATAAACATAGACACAAAATTTCTCAACAAATTTCTAGCCAACAGAATCCAGCACCACATCAAAAAAATAATACATCATGACCAAGTGGGTTTCATAAAAGGGATGCAAGGATGGTTCAACATTAGGAAAACAATCAGTGTAATCCACCTCATAAATAAGAAAAAGGAAAAGAACCACATGATCATATCAATTGATACAGAAAAGGCATTTGACAAAATCCAACATCCATTCCTGATAAAAATATGCAACAAAGTAGAAATTGAAGGGGAATTCCTCAACATAATCAAGAGCATATATACAAAACCAACAACCTACATCATTCTCAATGGAGAGAAACTGAAAGCCTTCCCTCTGTGAACAGGAACCAGACAAGGATGCCCTTTGTCATCACTCCTTTTCAATAATTTTTTGGAAATATTAGCTAGAGCTACATGGCACAAAAGGGAAATTAAAGGCATCCAAATTGACAAAGAGGAAATAAAATGCTATTTGCAGACAATATGATCCTATACATAGAAAACTTCAAAGACTCAGTAAAAAAGCTACTAGACATCATTGGAAGATTCAGCAAAGTGGCAGGGTATAAGATCAACATACAAAAATCAGTGGAATTCATCTATAGTAACAATGACAGTGCTGAAAAGAACATTAGGAAAGCAATACCATTTACAACAACCACCCAAAGAATGAAATATTTAGGAATAAACATAACTAGAGAAACAAAGGACCTATACAATGAGAATTACAAAACACTATTACAAGAAACCAAAAGAGACTTACAAAAGTAGAAAAACATACTATGTTTCTGGATAAGAAGACTCAACATCGTGAAATGTCAATACTACCCAAAGCAATTTACACATATAATGCAATCCCAATCCAGATTCCAGCAACACTCTTCAAAGAGATGGAAAAGACAATTACAAACTTTATATGGAAAGGAAGGAGACCCAGGATAAGCAAAGTACTGCTCAAGAAGAAGAACAAGGTTGGAAGCCTCTCACTCCCTGATTTCAAAGTCTACTGAATGGCTACTGTGGTCAAAGTAGCCTGGTACTGGTACAATGAAAGATACATTGATCAATGGAACAGAATCGAGAATCCAGAAATTAACCCATCCACATACAGCCAACGGATTTTCGACAAAGTGCCTAGGTATGTTACATGGGGAGGAGATAGTCTCTTTAACAGATGGTGATGGCAGAACTGGAAAGTGATATGCAAAAGATTGAAACAAGACCTTTACCTCATGCTGTATACAAAATCCAACTCTGCATGGATTAAAGACCTAAATGTGAATTCCAAAATTATGAAGGTCATCAATGAAAAAATAGGGACAAATAAGAGGGCTCTAATACAGGAAATACACAGACTACCAAACATTTTGAAAATTACACAAACAAAAGTAGTCAAAATAGATGAGTGGGACATATTAAAAATTATAAACTTATGTACATCAAAAGACTTCATCAGAAGAGTAAAAAGGGAACCCGCAGAATAGGAAAAAATCTTTTGCAATGCCACATCAGACAAGGGACTCATTTCTAAAATATATAGGTAACTACAACACCTCTACAAGAAAAAGACAAATAAATATAAAAAAATGGACACAGGACATGACCAGACACTTCACCAAGGAGGAGATACGGACAGCCAACAAACATATGAAACAATGTTCATGATCACTAGCCACTAGACAGATACAAATTAAAACAACAATTTGATATCATCTCACACCAGCAATAATAGCACACTTCAAAAAAGTAGAGAACAATAAATGCTGGTGAGGATGCAGAGAGACTGGGACCCTTATACATTGATGGTGGGATTGAAAAATGATCCAACCACTCTAGAAATCAATATGGTGCTTCCTCAGAAGGTTGGAGATAGAAACACCTTATGACCCAGCAATTCCTCTACTTGCTGTTTACCCACAAGAAATACAAGCCATAACACGGGTAGATATATGCACATCAATGTTCATAGCAGCACTATTGGCAAAAAGATGGAGCCAGCCTAAGTGCCCATCAATTGAAGAGTGGATAAACAAACTGGTACATACACACAATGGAATACTATGTTACCATGAAGAACAACAAGGAAGCTGCAAGCTACCACATAACATGGATGACTCTTGAGGACATTATGCTGAGTGAAATTAGTCAGTCACAAAAGGAGAAATGCTATATAGGACCATTATTGTAAAAGAGTAAGAAAAAGAACCCACACTAAAAGGGGGGAAATTATATTTATATTTGCTGATCACTAGAATGTATGGGATGAGAGGAGGGAAGGGAGGGGAAGATAGAGCATAGGATAAGGAATAGACACAGGATAGCTTGCGTGCGGGGTGGGTGGGGGTTCAATACACAAGAAGGGCAAGGGAAATGGAAGAACAAGGCTGATGGGAGAACAGGTTCCCATGGGTTATGTGGGACAGAGGTAAACGATGATGTATGCACAATCTTGGAACAACAGGACTCTGGGATACAGGGATTGAGGCAGGGTTTGAATGGGTAAAAGAGGGAAATAGTGCTAAGATGCTTGGCTGTCTTTTGAATATTGGTTTCCCTTACCTACCATTATAAAATAGACACTTGGGGTTGGGGAGAAAGGAATAGCCAGAATCATCACTACAGAAAGCTTGTAAGTCCGTCTTCAGCCTATAACTGATTGGAATACCTTAAAGGGGGCTAGAAGTTGCCCAGTGAAAGAGGCTTTCTGTGGAGCCTTTACATTGCACAAGACCATAGGTGGAATCCAGAACCCTATCCATAACCGACGGAAGTAGGAAATTTCCACTAGAAAGGATGAGTAGACCAGCCTGGAGTGGCTAGAAGAACAGAAGATACTTCATGAAAGAAAGACCAGTAGGAAAAATCCAAAACTATAACAGCAGTCTGACTGATTACTACAAGTAAGCTGTTCATTCAGAAGCCATCAAAGCAAGTGGTCTGGACCCCTCAGAGCAAACCCGCTTCTAAGACAGAGACTCAAAGGGAATACATGAGCAGGCATGTGGTCTGGCTGGTGACCACATTGGTCACTGATAATGGGAGGGAGGAAAAAACAGCAATGAAGTTGTGAGCTAAGCCTGACCACATTCAATAGACCCCTGTGAACCCAGGTGGAGACCTGGATGGCCAGCAAGACCCGGGTACTCCTGGGCCCAGAGTTAGTGACATGATCACAGAGGACTAGAGTGGAGAGTGAAGCGTCCAGTTGATATGAAGTGAGGGGAGGTGCACAAGAACACCCATACCAGCAGATAGTACCCACTTGACCTGGCTTTGATGGCTAGATGATCAGAGTTTGACTAGAAGAAGAAAGAAAAGGGGGAAAAAAAATAAAAAGAGTAACCTGATGCAATTTGATGAACTTTATCTGTACTTATGGATGTAGTAGCTCAAAAAAAGGGAACAAATCTTTACAGCAAGGATCACTCCCACCCCTCTGTATATGTTGACAGTGATGGGAAACTTAGACATTGGCTACCCAAAATGGGGGGACCTGTAAAGGCAAGAAGTGACTGGCTTACAAGCTTTCAAATTGGAGCCTAGTTTCAGGTGGTGTAGGGGAAGGTAGAATCACCACTGAATGATTTCCAATCCATTGGGACCGGGCTGGCAAAAGGAAATGGAGATAAGACTTTTGTGATACAATAGTGAATAATTGCCATCAGGATTGACTGTGAGGGTAGGAAATATAGAGGTAGATGTTTTTTGATAAAAGGAGGAGTGTGATTGATTTTGTAGCTCATGAGCGGAGGTCCCTGTGACCATCAAGTGAGAAGAATGGAGAGCGGGACCCTACCTAGAGAGGCAGTGAAGCCTGAGATGGAGACAGAGAAGATGACGTGGACAGATGGAGTGGCTGGGGACACTGGACTCAGGGAGGGAGAAAGGCTGTGTACTGGTGGCCCAGGAGCAGGCCTGTGTGGTGTACCCTTTGGTTATTTGAGGATGCATTGAGGGGGTTGTAATCATTGCAATGAAACGAAATACGATAAGATGAGTGTAAAGCTGATGTTCTCCCATGTAAACCTCATAATAAAACCTTAAAAAAACAAAAAGAAAGAAATAGAGTAACTGTATCAAAAAAGAATAGCCAATGGTTCAGCCATTTGAAGAGGTAACATAACAACAGTCAATGGCACTGAAAGAAGTCCAGGTTGCAGTGAAGACAATGGCAAAAAATAAAAAAGGGCTCCATAAATTGACAAGATACAAATTAAAATCTTTCAACAAACAAAATGAAACGCTAGAGGTGCTCTCTCATTTATGCCAAGAAATTTTAAAGACAGTTACCTGTAAAATCCATTGGGAGAGAACCTTATCTGTGCCCATTTCAAAGAAAGGTCACCCAGTGGAAAATGCAGAAATTATAAATTTCATTAATATCATATGCAAGTAATTTGAGAAGCTGGAATATAAGAAGAACATGGCATCAGGATTGGAAGAAGATTTATTAACAACCTGTGATATGCAGATGAACTCAACCTTGCTTCCTGACAACAAAGAGGACTTAAAATACTTATTGATGAAAATGAAAGAGCACAGACCTCAATATATATATATACATATATATAATGTATATATATATATTGAGGTCTGTGCTCTTATCACCACTGAATGATTTCCTATATATGTATATATTGTTAAGTGCTGTCGAGTCGGTTCTGACCCACAGCAACCCTGTATAGGTTTTCTGAGGAACAGCTGATGAGCTTGAACTGCTGACCTTATAGTTCAAAACAAATGGCTTTATAGTCTGGTGCATTAATCCACAACGCCATGGTGTGGTGCTGTGGGTTAATAGGCCAGACTGCAAGGCCAGTTTGAACCACAAGATCAGAAATTTAAGCTCACTAGTGGCTCCTCAGAAACCCTATACAGATTCACTGAGTTTTAACTGGCCTGAGAACACTTAACAACAACAACATCCCACAAATATGAGTTTCAAAGAGGATGTTTGAATATTTACATGGGTAAACACAGGGAGGAAGTGGAACAACTGTTGTTATGTGTAGGGAATTACAGACCATTGAGATGAAACAAAAGAGTACGATTTGTTGAATATAAAACTAAATGATCTTGTCTGTAAAATTTCACTTAGTTCACACACACTCACAAAAAATACCATGGGTGCCAAAAGAACGAACAAGTCTGTGTTGAAAGAATTAAAGTCATAATGCTCCTTAGAAGCCAGGATGGTGAGGCTTCAACTCTCATACTTCATGTTATCAGGAGGGACTAGTCCTTGGAGAAGCAAATCATGCTGGGTAAAGTGGAGGGTCAGTGAAAAAGAAGAAGACCCTAGTGTGATGGATTGGTAAAAAGGCAGCAGCAATGGACTCAAACATAACAATTGTGAGGATTGCAAAGGAATGAACAGTGTTTGGTCTGTTGTGCATAATGTCATATAAGTCAACAACAACCTGAGTCAGAACCAATTCCAAGACAAGAACAACAACAAGCATGGCAGGTTGCTGTGTCCCATGATCCACCTACAGGTACATAGTAAGAGGATGTCAAAATTAACTTAAGGAGCTATTTAGTAAGGACATCCCTATGGTCAATGGAAAAGAACCCTGGTGTCAAAATGGCTAAGCATTCCTCTGCTAACAGAAATATCAGTACTTTCAGTCCACAAGCTGCAGAAAAAAAGATGAGGCAGTCAACTTCTGTAAGGATTACATATTTGGAAACCTTGTGTGTCAGTTCTACTTTGCAATTACTATGCCAACCCATCTTCTTAAGGGTTTTCCTCCTTTTGGCTGACCCTCTACTTAACTATGCATACTGTTCTTCTTCAGGAAATAGTCCTTCCTGATAATATGTTCAAAGTATGTAAAATGAAGTCTCTCCATCTTCCCTTCTAAGGAATATTAGCTTAGCATTCTGGCTTTATTTCTTTCAAGACAGTTTTCTTTATTCTTTTAGCAGTCCACAATACATTCAATATGCTTTGACAGCACCATAATTTATAAGCATGGATTCTTATTTGGTCTACCTTATCCAGCTTTCAAGTACATATGAGGTGATTGAAAATACCATGGGTCAGGCACATTTTAGTCCTCAAAGTGACATCTTTGCTTTAAAATACCTTAAAGAGGTCTTTTGCTGCAGATTTACTCAATGTAATGTCATTTAATTTTTTGACTGCTGTTTCCATGGGTATTGATTGTGGATCCAAGTAAAATCAAATCCTTTACAACTTCAATCTTTTCTCTGTCTATCATATTGTTTATTGGTCCAGTTGTGGAGATTTTTGTTTTGTTTACATTGAGGTGTAAGCTGTACTGAGTCCTTGATCTTCATCAGTAAATACTTCAAGTTCTCTTTGCTTTCAACAAACAAGGCTGTGTCATCTGCATATCACAGGTTGCTAATGAGTCTTTCCCCAAACCTGATTACATATTCTTCTTCATATAGTCCAGCTTTTTGGATTATTTGCTCACCATACAGAATGAATAAATATGGTGAGGAGATGCAATCCTGACACATACCTCTCCTGATTTTAAATTATTCAGTATTCTCTTGTTCTGTTTAAAAACAAAAACTGCCTTTTTTTTGGTATGTGAGCAGGTTCCACCTGAAAACGATTAAGTATTCTGGAATTTTCAGTATTTGCTGTGCTATCCATAGTTTATTGTAATTTACGTAGTTGAATGCATTTGACTTGTGTTTTATAGTCAATACAACGCAGGTAAACATCTTTATAGTATTCTCTGCTGATCGATCTGACATCAGCAATTATCTCTTGTTCCATGTCCTCTTTTGAATTTAACATAAATTTTTGGCAACATTCTGTTGCCATACTGTTGCAACTATTTGTGGATTCTCTCTGCAGCAAAATTTTACTTTCGGGTGACTTTAATGATATTATTCAATAGTTTCCAAATTCTGTAGAGTCATCTTTCTTTGGAACTGGCACAAAAATGAATCTCTTCCAGGTAATTGGCCAGGTTGATGTCTTCTAAATTTCATGGCAGAGATGAGTGAGTGCCTCTAGTAGTGCCTGGATTTGTTGAAACAGTTCAATTGATATTCCATGAGTTCCTGGACCCTTGCTTTTTTGCCAATGCCTTCAGTGCAGCTTGGACTTCTTTCTTCAGTACCATCAGTTCTTAATCATATTCTATATTTTGAAATGGTTGAATGATGACAATTCTTTTTAATATGGTTTTGATGTTTCCTGCATTGTTCAATATTTTGCCCATTGTTGTTGTTGTTGTTAAGTGTCATCCAGTCGGTTGTGACTCATATTGACCCAATATAGGGTTTCCAAAGAATGGCTAGTGAGTTTGAACTGTTAACCTTGTGGTTCAAACTGACCTTATGGTCCAGAGCTTATCCTGCAATGCCACACCAGGACCCCTTCAATATTGTTACTGAAGGTTTGAATTTTTTCTTCAGTTCTTTCTGATTGAAAAATTCTGAGTGTATCCTTCTCTTTTGTTTTCTAACTCCAGGCCTTTGTACATTTCATTGTAATACTTGATTTTATCTTTTTGAGTTGCCCTTTGAAATTTTTTGTTCAGTTCTTTTACATCATCATTTCTTCTGTTTTCTTTAGTTCAAGAGAAAATTTCAGAGTCTGAGTCTTCTGACATATTTTGGTCTTTTCTTTTTAATGAACTTTTGCTTTCTTTATGCATGATATTCCTGATGTCATTACACAATTCCTCTGGTCTTCAGTCACTTAAGATAATATCTAACTTCAGGTGGAGTATATACAAGATGGTATTTTGGTTCTCATGGGTTTGTTTTAATTTTCTTAAGTTTCAACTTGAATTTGTGTATCATCATTTAGTGGTCTGTTCTACAGATGACCCCTGGTCTTGTTCTGACTGATGATATTGAAGGAGTCCTGGTGTCGTGCTATAGGATAAGCACTGGACTACTAGCCACAGGTTTGTGGTTCAAACCCACCAGCTGCTCCTTGGAAACCTATACAGGGTTGCTATGAGTTAGAAGTGACTCAATGGCACTTAACAACAACAATAACAAATTATCTCTTTACACAGATGTAGTCGATTTGATTCCTGTGTATTCTATCTGGTGAGGTCCACATAAATAGTCATCATTTATGTTGTAGAAAAAAGCTGTTTGCAATGAACATGTCATTTGTCTTGCAAAATTCTATTATGTGATCTCCAGAATTGTTTCTATCACCAAGACCATATTTTCCAACTACTGATCCTTTTTGTTTCCAAGTTTTACATTTCAATCACCAAAAATTATCAATGTATCTTGATTGCATGTTTGATCAATTTCTGATTCCAAAATATGGATAAGTTTTTCAATTTCTTTATCATTGGGTTTAGTGGTTGGCACATAAATTCAAATAGTATTCATATTAACTGGTCTTTTTTTGTTGGCATATGGATTTTCTTCTATCACTGACAACATTGTATCTAATTTTTAACTAATTAATTGTAAATTATAGTTGACATTTGAAAATTATTTTGAATTAAGGTATTCTACTTTATTGAAATTACCTAGAAGAAAGCAAAGGAGAGACTTTTCCCAGATTGGAAACAAGTAGTAATATTATTTTGTTGTTATTGTTAAGTGCTATGGAGTCAGTTTGGCTTCACAGTGACACTGTGTTGGTTTCCAAGGAGCAGCTTGTGGTTTGTAGTCCACACGAGGAGCCTAATAGGAATATTATTAGGCATTGCAATATAATCAAATGTTTCGGTCTCTCACAAAGTGATATCCAACAACAACACTGACTGAGTACTTACTATGTACCAGGCATAAGCACTCTTTACAGTTATAAATTCATTTAATTCTTACAGTTTGTAAGTGACAGAGCAATGATTCAAATTCAGGCGTCTTTCTTGAGAGGTCATGCTCTAAACCCTTGTACTACTATTGCTCTCATAGTAAGGTGGTTTCTGATGTGGTTTTCAATGTGAGTCTCTGTGGCCTCTAGAAACTTGACCAAGTAGGAGATCCTCTATCTCCATGGGACAAGAGCAACCCTCACAGCAAACCACTCCATTTTACTGGCCTTTGCCTGCACACCAGAACTTTTCTACAGCACCCTGATCATCCCACTAACAGTGCCTAATAGTTGGACTTCATTTATCTGTTTTCTTTATGTAATCTCTTTTTCTGCGAACTTTCTTTAATATTTGGAAAATGTTCATTCCAAGTCTGTATATAAACCAGGCCTCTTTTCCCACAGAGTCTAGAGCAAGTAAGAAGGAGTCATTGTCCCCAGCCTCTATCTGGGACTCACTGGGATCTTCTCGTCTTTTCTCTCAGCCTTGCTCTCAGCCCTGCAGTTATTCCACTCTACACCAGCTTCTCCCTTTACATTTTACACCTAGTTTCCAAACTTCAAGCTGGCCTCCTGGACTTGAAGATAGGTATTGACTGTTTTCCCTTGCTTCCTAGTCCCTTCTTGTCAAAGACTTAGTTTCAATTTACCTTCCGAGTCATCTGACTCTGGCCTACTTCAGGAAAAGACCCACATCTGACCCAGTTCTGGCCTATTAGGGTTCCATCCAAAGGAAAAGGAGATAGAAATTTAGTCTTATTCAAACTATCTTGTTAATATTGTCATCTTTGTCTTGCTCAAATACACGAGTGTTTGCTATGGTCTATTAGTTTAGGAAGAACACAGTCAGCATTTCTCAAGCTGGGGAAACTGAAGAAAAAATTCCAGCCTCGACTTTCGTTATTGAAAGATGCTCTGGGCAAATTATTGAATGATGCAGAATACATCAAGAGAAGATGGAAGGAACACACAGAGTCATTGTACCAAAAGGAAATGGTTAATGTTCAACCATTTCAAGAGGTACCATATGATCAAGAGCCACTGATACTCAGGGAGGAAGTCCAAAGTGCATTGAAGAAATTGGCAAAGAATAAGGCACCAGGCACTGATGGAATAAAAACTGAAATCTTTTAAGAAAGTGAGGTGGCACCGGAGGCACTCACTCATCTCTGCCAAGAAATTTGGAAGACAACTGTCTGGCCAACTGCTTAGAGGATATCCATATTTGTGCCCATTTCAAAGAGAAGTGACCCAGTGGAATGCAGAAATCATCAGACAATCTCTTTGATATCTCAAGCAATTAAGTTTTGCTAAAGGTGATACAGAAACGGCTACAATCATACATTCACAGAGAACTTCCAGAAGTTGAAGCTGGATTCAGAAGAGGCCGTGGAACGAGAGATATCATTGCTGATGTCCGATGGATCTTGGCTGAAAGCAGAGACTGTCAGAAAGATGTTTACCTATGACTACACAAAGGCTTTCAATTGTGTGGATCATGACAAGCTATGGACAACATTGCAAAGTATGAGATTTCCTGAACACTTAATTGTATTTATGAGGAATCTGTACCTAGACCAAGAAGCAGTTGTTTGAACAGAGCATGGGAACACTGAATGTTTTAAAATTGGGAAAGGTGTGCGACAAGGTTGTGTTCTTTCACCGTACTTATTTAACCTGTATGCTGAGCAAATGATAAGAGAAGCTGTGTTCTATGAAGAAAAATGTGGCATCAGGATTGGAGGAAGACTCATTAACAACCTGTGATATGCAGATGATACAACCTTGCTTGCTGAAAGTGAAGAGGACTTAAAACATTTACTGATGAAGATCAAAGAGCACAGCCTTCGGTATGGATTACATCTCAACGTAAAGAAAACAAAAATCCTCACCACTGGACCAATCAACAACATTCTTATCAACGGAGAAAAGATTGAAGTTGTCAAGGACTTCATTCTTCTTGGATCAACTATCAATGCTCATGGAAGCAGCAGTCAAGAAATCAGACAACGTATTGCATTAGGCAAGTCTGCTGCACAGGAACTTTTTAAAGTGTTGAAGAGCAAAGATATCACCTTAAGGATTAAGGTGCACCTGACCCAAGCCATGATATTTTCAATAACCTCATATGGATGCGAAAGCTGGACAGTGAATAAGGAAGATCGTAGAAGAATTGATACCTTTGAATTGCGGTGTTGGAGGGGAATACTAAAAGTGCCATGGGCTGCCAAAAGAACCAATAGATCTGTTTTGGAAGAAATGCAGCCAGAGTGCTCCTTTGAGGCCAGGATGGCTAAACTTCATTTCTCATACTTTGGACATATTGTCAGGAGGGAACAGTCGCTGGAGAAGGATATCATGCTTGGTAAGATGGAGGGTTAGAGAAAAAGAGGAAGACCCCTAAAGAGATGGATTGGCCAGGTGGCAGCATTGATGGACTTAAGTGTGGCAGCGGTAGTGAGGTTGGCCCAGGATTAGACATTGTTTCATTTTGCTGTGCATGGGGTCCCTATGAGTCGGTTCTGACTCGATGGCACCTGACAACAACAGCAACAACAACAACATTAGTTTATTCAGAGTCCTGTTATAGTGCTGCAGGTCAGTTTGAACGGCAAATTGAACTGCAAATTCAGTGGTTCAAATCCACTAGTTGCTCCTTGGAAACTCTATTCATGGTCGCTAGGAGTCAGAACTGACTTGACAGCACTTAGCAACAACAATAGTAGTTTATTCAGACAGAAAACAGGCTGTAGAAATTTTTGTCACTGTCCCTCAACTCACACCTATTCTAACAGACATAAGGGATCTCTGGGACTGACTTTTAATATTCTTTCTTTTAAAAAAAAATAAAAAGCAAATGGAAACATTCTAACATCACAATTTAAATGAGGTCTTATTGAATTAATTTGTCTTGTAGGGATTCTTTGACACATGGAATAAACCTTATCTGGCAGGGACACACCAATTTTTTCTAAAATCCTTCAAGTCAGACATGCACAATACCTGAAAGAGGCAACAATCGACAAATGATACCTATAGTTCCAATATCCTTTGTTTGTTCAGGCCATTCAGGATATCATTATCATGTTAATGGGATTTTCTTATTTCTATTTGCAGACCCTTTTGTGTTCACACTGTATTCTGATTTGGAATGAAGGGAAAGACTTCTTCCTTCATTTTCATCTTTTCCAAAAGCTTAGCTATGTTATTGGCTATGGTGAAAGAAATGCCCTTTACTTTTTCCTTTCTTTTACCCCCAATACTCTGAGTTTTCTTTCTGATTTTGCCCATTGTGTGTAACTTACCTATGTTCTTGGTGATCAGGTGATTAAATGCTCAGTCGCTCAGTTGCTAACAAAAAGTTTTCCGGTTGGAACTGATAGGAGAAAGATTTGACAGTCTGCTTCTGTAAAGATTGCTGCTGTTAGACACTGTTGAGTCAGTTCCAACTCATAGCAACCTTATACACAGCAGAATGTAACAATGTCTGGTCCTGCACCATCCTCACAATTTTGTGATGCTTGAACCCATTGCTTCTGCCAGTGTGCCAGCCCATGTTATTAGGGGTCTTCCTCTTTTTCACTGACCCTCCACTCTACTCAGTGTGATGTCCTTCTCCAGGGACTGGTCACTTCTGATAATACGTCTGAAGTATGAGAGACAAAGTCTTACCATCCTGGCTTCAGAAGAGCACTTCAGTTGTAATTATTCCAACACAGATCTGTTTGTTCTGTACCTTATAGATTCTTCTCCAATACCACAACTCAAATGCATCAATTCTTCTACAGTCTTCCTTATTCATTGTCCAGCCTTCACATGTATATGAGATAATTGACAATACAATTGTTTGGGTCAAGTACATCTGTCCTTAAACTGATATACTTGCTCTTGTATACTTTAAAGAGGTCTTGTACAACAAATTTACCTAATGAAATATATTGTTTGATTTCTTGGCTGTTATTTCTGTGAGTGTTGATTGTGGAAAAGCTTTGAAAACTTCAATCTTTTCTCCATTTATCATGATGTTATTTATTGAGCCAGTTGTGAGGATTTTGTTTTCTTTATGTTGAAGTACAATCCATACGGAAGGCTGTGATTTTTTATTTTCATCTTAAAAATCTAAAAAGTATCTCATTGACCAAAGGTAGTAATCAAAATATATAGTAATCCAACCTAGACAACATGGCATGGCCATAGCGAAAGGATAGTGACAATATGGCTGAAGAAAGGTCCTAAGGTCTTTTGCAGTGCCAGGTATCAAACCTACCTAGTTAACCAAAAATGAACACATAAAGTCAGGGTTTAGAGCAGTTAAATGAATAAGAGAGTTCTGAGCAGTGGCTATTCATGGACCAGCATGAGAGTATTTCAATATTTAATCAACCTACATGGCCATTCCAAGGTACACTGGAGGAAAAGCAACCCAATATATTCCTCCATATACATACAGTTTATCCTTGATCCCCATTGTTAGCTGCCTAAATGCAACACCATAGGTGAGGCAGGAGAAAAGCACCAGCTGGATTGAAAAGGGGACCTGTTTATGTTATACACCATGAGCATTTGTCTCCCACATGGAAGGCAAAGGGGGTGAACAACAGGAAGAGACAGGAAAGAGAAGTTAGAAATACGAGGATATTCAATTGTTTTATTTTATCTTAAAATAAGTCAACCAGAACATACCTCCTTCAGTTCCTAGCAGGTTGTATTTCTGTGTAAGAATAAACTTAGTGAGATGGCAATAATGTCACTTACAGAGTTGCTTAAGCAAAAAAAAGTTATATTAAATGATAGTTTAAAGAAAGATGTGAATAAATCTCAATGCAAATATTTAATTCTTAGAAAATTCATAGTTGATTATGTATATGATAGCATTACAAAGGAAAATAAAAAGGATTAATGATAAATTCAGATACTGAAAATAGTAGAGTGAATTCAAGTCCTTAGATTAATCCATGATCATGCTTCTTGTAATTGTGGAAAATTTGGATTGACTTTTGTGCAGTTATTTTCTAATTTTAACAATACTTTATAAGACAAGTGAAAGTTTTAGACATTCTAACAGTACAAATAAAATTATTCTTTTGATATTTTAAGTCCAACATGAAGGCTTAGAAAATTTCCCGATTACATTGGTCATTTGAACTCTAGAGCTCCTGATCCTGAGGGCATATAATTTGCTCCTCACTAACCATAAAAAGTAAGGATGGCATCACACTTATTTTAAAATCAGTTTTCTAAAGATTGAGTATGAAAATCATGGTTATTTTCTTCAATTTGGGTATAATTTTTTCTATTTGCATAATTTAAGAAATGATTATTTTTAGACCAGTTCTTTTAGTCATAACCTTGTGAGAAAGTAGAGCAATATGGGGGAGAATTTGAATTTGAAAGTAGACAACTGTTTAGTTGGAATTCCAACTAAAATAAATACTCAGGGCATACCTGGATGCTTAAAATGGTATCATGAGTCTTTTGCATTATTTTAAATAGTTTAGTGGACCATCCATCAGAACTCACTGTTAGCAATCTGTATCAACCTCTAGAATGGTTTTGTTTACAGACTACTTTCTAGTCTTCTATCTCCTCGTGTTAAGACACATTTTTTTTTCCAGTTTGGACATGAAAACTACGTCTTTCCTTTTAAAATACATTAAGAGCCAAGAAGAGGATGAGATGACAGATATTTTACTGTTGTTGCTGTTGTTAGCTGCTGTCAAGTTGCCACCCCCAACTTATAGTGTTACAGAGTAGAACTGCTCCAAAGGATTTCTTAGCTATGATATTTATGGAAGCAGTTCACCAGGCCTTTCTTTAACAGAGTCAGTCATAGGTTGGAACCACCAACCTTTAGATTAGTTATTGTTGTTAGGTGCCATCGAGTTGGTACCGACTCATAGCGACCCCATGCACAGCAAATGAAACACTGCCCGATCCTGGGCCAATCTTACTACTGTTGCCAAGCTTGAGTCCATCGATGCTGCCACTTGGCCAATCCATCTCATTGGGGGACTTCCTCTTTTTCTCTGACCCTCACCTTACCAAACATGATATCCTTCTCCAGCAACTGGTCCCTCCTGACAACATGTCTGAAGTATAAGAGACACCTGGCCATCCTGGCCTCCAAGGAGCACTCTTGCTGTACTTCTTCCAAAATGGTTCTTTTAGCAGACCATGGTACTTTCAATATTCTCCTCTAACACCACAACTCAAAAACATCAATTCTTCTACGGTCTTCTTTATTCACTGTCCGGCTTTCACGTGCATACGAGGTTATTGAAAAATACCATGGCTTGGGTCAGGTGCACCTTAGTGTTCAAGCTGGCATCTTTGCTCTTCAACACTTTAAAAAGGTCTTGTGCAGCAGATTTGCCTAATGCATTATATTGTTTGATTTCTTGACTGCTGCTTCCATGAGTGTTGATAGCTAATCCAAGAACCATTTGGGAAACCAAAGAAGGGGAGGAAATAATTCTAATCTTTTGTACATTGACTTAGGAGAGAGACAAATAAATTCAGATTCTCAGATTTTATTCAGAGATGAATAAAAACCAGATTCTCACCTCATGTCGCTTACCATGTGTATTGTAAGAAAGTGGGTGGGAGGTCAGTGTTTCTCAGCATCCCACCTCAACAGGCTCACTGGATCAGACAGCCAAATGAACACTTGAGGTGTGGTAGGGAGATGGCTCATTCCTTCACTCAGCAAAACAGCGGTAAGCTCAGGGGAAGGGATCTCAGGTAGTCTCTTGCCCTCTCAAACTCTCAGAGCTCTCTTGGGCTTTTTTCCCTTTATCCCACTCTGTATTCTCCCTCTATTTGCTCTGTTCTCCCTTCTGTGTCTGTCTGTTATCCTTCTGTCTCTTTGTTCTCCCTTGTGTCTGTGTTCTCTCTATTCTCCCTTCTCTGTCTGTTTGCTCTCCCTACCCCTCATGGGGGAAGATCCTTAAGTAATACTACAGAACAAGGAAGGCATCTTGCCAAGTATGACCCACAGGTTATACAACAGTGTAGCATCATTCTAATATGGCGGCATGCATAGTAATGAGTTAGCATTCCCTGGTGTCCGTCGGAACCACTGAGTCATCCCTTGCTAGAAGGAAGAGGGTCCCTGATAAGCTATAGCCACCCCCTGGCTATCATTACCTTCTGACCCCAAACCATGAAATTTTGTTCCTTTTTATTTTATATCCTCTCCCTCCTAAGTCAATGTACAAAAGGTTAGAATTATTTCCTCTCCTTTCTTATCTTCTTTTCCTAGAGAAACTTCTCTAGCCATGGTGGTGGTGCTATGGAGTAGGTTCCAATTCATAGCGACCCTGCATAGGGTTTCCAAGGTTTTAAATATTTATGGGATCAGAAAGTCTCATCTTTCTCCCATGAAATGGCTTGTAATTTCAAACTGCTGACCTTGAGGTTAGCAGCCTGATGTGTAACCACTATCCGATCAAAGCTCCTTTCTCTACTCATGTTGTTGTTGTTGTAAGGTGCCATCGAGTCAGAACCGACTCATAGCGACCCCATGCACAGCAGAACGAAACAATGTTCGATCCTGGGCCA
>NW_006408579.1:4340396-4341702 GCF_000296735.1 Chrysochloris asiatica
CGCTATGAGTTGGTTCCGACTCAATGGCACCTGACAACAACAACAACAACAAAATACGTCATCTCTACTCATAGCCTTACTTATTCTCATGTGCCCATGTTGATTAAACAGCTGACTCATATTGAGTTCCACCACTCATCTATCAGTTTTGTACTGTGGTGGCTTGTGTGTTGCTGTGAGCATGCTGGAAGCTATATCACAGGTATTTTAAATACCAGCAGGTCACCCACAGTATACAGCTTTCAGATGAGCTTCCAGACGAAGATAGACATGGGCTATGTCCAAAAATTTAGTCACTAAAAACCTTATGATTAGCAGTGGAAGACTGTCAGCATCAGAGTATTCAATATGGAAACATGATGAAGAGCACCAGAATGTTGTAAGATATGATGAGCCCCTCATGTTGGAAGGCACTCAAAATACAACTGAAGAAGAGCTGCCTTCTCAAAATAGAGCTGACCATGAAGATGCAAATGGAGTAAAACCCTCAGAACCTTCATTTGCTGAGGGGCCACAATTCAAAATGATGAGAAACAGCTGTAAAAATCCATTAATAATCAGAATGTGGAATGTAAGAAGTATGAATCTAGGAAAATTGAAAATTATATATATAAAAAAATAGAACACATAAGCATCATATCCTACGCATTAGTCATCTGAAATGGACTGAATCTGACAATCACATGGTTTACTATGCTGGGAATGACAAACTAAGGAGGAATGGTGTCGTATTCATCATCAAAAAGAACATATCTAGATCTGTCTTAAAGTATAAATCTGTCTGTGAGAGGATAATATACATGCATCTGACAAGGAAGACCATTTAATACTATTATTATTCAAATATACACACCAACCATAAAGGTACTGATGGTGAAATTTAAGAATGCTACCAACTTCTTCAGGCTGAAATTCATCAAACATGCAATCAAGACCTACTGATAATTACTGGCCACCACTCGTCTGTCTGTCGTGCTGTGGTGGATTGAGTTGCTGTGATTCTGAGGGCTCTGCCACCAGTATTTTAAATAACCATCAGGGTCACCCATGGTGGACATGTTTCAGATGAGCTTCCAGACAAAGACAGACTAGGAAGAAAGAGTGACGAACTACTTCCGAATCGCTAGTCACTGAAAACTCTATGAATAGCAGAGAAACACTGTCAGATACAGTACCAGAAAATAAGCACCTCAGTTGGGAAGGCACTCAGAGTGTTACTGGGAAAAAAAAAATGCCTCCTCAAAGTAGAGTTGACCATGATGACGTGAATAGAGTTAAGCTAGGGGGAGAAAAGCCCACAGAACCT
>NW_006408579.1:4343022-4352956 GCF_000296735.1 Chrysochloris asiatica
AACAACAACAACAACAACAACAACAGCATTATAGGTCATAGTTTTAGATTGGGATGTACAGTCCTTGAAATTATTACCAATTTTCTGAGTGACCTTATGCAAATTACCTTATCTCTATATGTATCAATATCCTCATCACCAAAATGAAGTAATTCTAAATTACCTTTATTTTACCTTCTCATCCTAAGATTCCATAAGGACATGAGAGTTAAACTGTGTGTATGTGACAGAGAGTGAGATGGGGAGAGAGAGAATGGGGTGAAGAAGAGAAGGGAAGAAAAGCAATACGTCCCACAGGGTGGGACCACCTCCAAAAACCAAACCCTCAGGAGGTTAAACCATTAAGTGTAATGTCCAAAGATGGCAGCATCCAGTCTTCTTTGCTTTTTAGCACCATCAAAAGTACTCAAATGGCAACATGACCCAAAGACTTTGCCCCTGCCTTGATGTGAAGCAGCTCAGTGTCTTGATTAGCAGTAAGAAGACAAGTGAAAACAGAAAGCAAAATACATGAAGAATCTAAAGTGTCTTCCCTTTGACACTTATCCTAACAGCAACCTGAGCATATTAGACAGGAGCCAGTAATAACCCCAAGGACTCTTACCCATCTACTTAGTACACTTGATCAGGCTAATTCTACTCCTTCCCCCGCCCTTACTTCCTCTATAGGAAGTACATGCACACACACAAACACATACCTCTAAGTATAGGAATGATGCACACATAAAGAAGAACAGACTGGCCAACTGGCAGTAGATTCATCTGTTGGGGAAAGGACATATGGGAATTGACTTTAAGCAGAGCCTTAAAGTCAATCCAGTTTGCTCTAGACTACAAAAGTTATACCATCTCTACTTGTTTTCCAGGAAAAAGGAGAGGGAAAATAAACTGAAGAATAGGGAGTAGTGGGAATTAGGTTGCAAGGAGAAGCACTAACCTCCAAAATGCAGAAAAAAAAATATGCAGAGAAGGGAGCATTTTTGGAAAAATGAAAGCAGTGATGGGGACAAATGAGAAAAGATGGAGAAGAGATTGATTACAAGCTACCAGAGGAGAGACACGAGGCTGCTTGCAATCAGAAAAACTGGGCAAGAGGTAGAATTATCAATGGATGTATTTTTTATTGCACTTTGTTCTCATGTTGCTGTTGTTGTTAAGTACCGTGGAGTCGATCCGACTCATATGCACAAGATTTCTGAGGCTGTAAATCTAAACATGAGCAGAAAGCCTCATCTTTCTCCCCCTGAACGGCTGGCAGTTTTGAGCTGCCAACCTTGAGGTTAGCAGCCCGATTCGTAATCACTACCTACCAGAGCTCCTTTGTTCTCATAGCATCAGGAATTTTCTAAGCCTCAACACAGATGTAGTGAGTTTGTGGGAGGATATACAATATCTGTAGGCATAAGTCTCACAGTCCTCAGTAAGGACTGATGGGGTGCAAGGAGACATCCTTTTGCTGTATAATTTACATTCAAATAAACCTAGATGACAGGGGAAAGGTGAGTTGCCTGCTGTATCCCATTTACAACCCTGAAACACAGAAGCCAAGTACCCAAAATAGTCTTCAGGGAGTGATCTTTGCAAAGGTCTTCAGAAAGATGAAAAAAAAAAAAAATTAAAGTGATTCTTTCGCTTAAAATAAACAGCAATTACTTATGGGAGGAAGAAAACCAAGTAAAGTAGGAGGAAAATTCTCTAATTTAGTGAAATTCATAGAAACGAAAAGATTTTCTATAAGATCTGTTATATGAGCTGTAATTTTCCAAGACTGCAGACATGATATTTGATTGGGACCTTTAATCAACTCTTGTTAAGATTGTTGCTTCCTCTTATCATTGCTAGCACGGGATAAAATTTCCATACCCTGACACAGTCATATAGATAGCACCATAAAGAAACACAGTCAGCTTAGTTGGAATTAGGCTCTAGATTTAGTACCAGGTGATTTGAACTTCCTCTCAACTTATCTTTGGGGGTCTACAAAATAATATTTGTTTGCTCTGTAAAACACACCATTTGCAAATGAAATTATCATCCTTGAATCATGATGTTATAAAAGTGTTCTCTCTGGGTAAAATCAAATGAAGAATAAAGTTATTTTGCAGTGAACCTGAGACTACCCTTGCAATCAATTTAGCTACTTTGATGGAGTAAAAAAGAGCACGTTTAAATTCAATTTAAATGGAAGAAATGTTTTAGTTTTTGCTTGAGTTATCCTCAAACACTCAGCTTTCACTGCATCTCCTACTTTGACTACAGGGACCTGTATGCTCTTCAGGCCTACATAAATAAAACATACATAACACAAGAATCTTTTTGCCATGAAGTAGATTCCGACTCGTACTGACCCTATGGTATGAAGTACTGACCCTATGGTATGAAGTAGAACTACTATACAGGATTTCCAAAGCTGGAAATCTTGCTTTCTGAAATCAAATAGAACTTAAACTAGCTGCTGATGAAAACCAAAGGTCACAGCCTTCTTTATGGGTTTCACCTCAACGTAACCAAAACAAAAATTCTTGCCATTGGAGGAATAAATAGCATAATGATAAATGGATAAAAGATTGCAGTTATCAAAGATTTCATTTTGCTTGACCAACCATCAACACTCATGGAAGCAACAGTTAAGAAATCAAATGATGTATTGTATTAGGCAAACCTGCTGCACAAGACATCTTTAGCATGTTCAAGAGCAAAGATAACAGTTTGAGGACTAAGCTGTACTGGCGCAAGCCATGGTATTTTCAATACCTCATATGCATGTGAAAGTTGGACAATAAATAAGGTAGACCATAGAAGAATGCATTTGAGTTGTGATGTTGGAGAAAAATATTGAATGCACCATGGACTGCCAGAACAAACAAATCTGTGTTAGAAAAAGTACAGCCAGAATGTTCCCTAGCAGCCAGAATGGCAAGGCTTCATCTCTCATACTTCAGACATAATCAGGATGGACCAGTCTCTGGAGAAAGACATCATGCTTGGTAAAGTGGAAGGTCAATGGGAAAGAGGAAAGCCTCCCCTCACCCCCACCTCAATGAGATAGACTGGCACAATGGCAGCAGCAATGGATTAAAGTTAACAACAATTGTGAGGATGGCTCAGGACTGGGCAGTATTTTGTACTATTGTGCATAGGCTCTCTATGAGTTGGAGTCAACACAATGGCATCTAGAAACAACAGTATTCAAGTCATGTCTTTTCTAGAAAAATTTTTGCAAATATCAGAATGCATTTGAAAGTGAAATTTCCTATTATCCTCCAATTCTGATTATTACCCCATGCAATTGTTTTTTTCCTCTAAGAGTTTAAATGCCTCAGAATTTATCATAAGCTCTTACCATCTGCCTATCTTTTTAATCTCCACTGCATCTAGGCACTCTGTGTTGATTTTGGTTCTTTCTTCTTTTTGGATGTGGATAGCGTAGTGGTTACGAATTGGGCTGTGAACCTTAAGGTCAGCAGTTTGAAACTACCAGTGGCTCCATGAGAGAAAGATGAGGCTTTCTGCTCCCATAAAGATTTACAGCCTCGGAAACCCTGTACAGGGTCACTATGGGTTAGAACCGACTTGACAGCACTTAACAACAGCACTTATTGCAATAAATGGTCCTCTCAGCACTGCTTTTGTCATGTCCCAAAGATTTTGGTATGTTGTGTTTCATTCTCATCTGTTTCTAGGAAATTTGTGAATTCCTGTTTTATTTATTCTACTAACCAGTAGCTTTGAAGCAGGGTGTTATTCAGTTTCCAAGTATTTGACTTTATTTCCTTGGTCTTCCTATTGTTGATTTTTAATTTTATAGCATTGTGGTCTGAGAAGATGCGTTGTAGTATTTTTTTTTAAGTTTTTATTGTGAATTATGTGTTAATTTACATGGGTGAACATTATCATTACATTCATCTTATCGTGTTTTGTTTCATTGCAATGATCACAATCCCCTCCATGCATCATCAAACAACAAAAGGGTACACCCCACACTCCTGCCCAACCACCCCCCTCCCCGCTGCCAGCACACAACACCTCTCCCTTTCTGTATCTAGAATCCCCAGCCGCTTTTTCTGTTCATGTCATTGCATCTGCCTCCATCCCTAGTGTCACTGCCTCCCCAGACAGGGTCTCACACTTTACTTCGCTTTTCTCCCTTGATAGTTCCAGGTATCACAGCTCCTAGACTGCAAAATCAGGCACTCCCCTCCTTTTGTTACAAAAAATTTACATTTACCTTTCCAACACTCACTGTCAGACCTGATAGCAATCATTCCCTATTGAACCACAGGAGTCCTATCCCCCTCACCTTTTATCAACCCATCCAGACGGGTTGGAAACAAATCAGTGGAGATTCTACATTTCCCTCTATCCTCTGGATCTAGGTTCCCTATTGAAAGCTTGTAAGCCAGTCATTTGTTGCCCTTGTAATCCTCCTCCCGCCATTTTGGGTAGCCAATATCTAAGTTCCCCATCCTTGTCAACCCTATGTACCAACAGGGTGGGCGTGATCCTCACTGAGATTTGTTTGCTTCTTTGTAATACTGCATCCACAAGCATAGGTCAAGTTCATCAAATTGTAGTGGGTTACTCTTTCTTTTTCCTCTTCGTTCTTCCTTTAGTTGTGTTCTGATCATCCAGCCATTGATGCCAGGTCAAATGGGTACTATCTGCAAGTGTTGGTAGGGGGAACCAAAAACAAAACAACAAGTGCAAAAATACAAAGCAACAGATTTGGTACTACATTCTATAATCGCATAAAAGAAAAGAAAAAAAAATCTGTAGCTAACTATGAGTATGACTTTAGTGCCACTTTCTTAGCCGACTTGGGCTGTTCTGGGAGACAGTTCTGTTTTAAACAGTTCCTGATGGCTCCTCCTACTTCTGCAATTCTGGATCCAGAAATATTTGTGTGGCAGACCTGTGCATATGTGTAGTAGAACTCTTCGGAGGTGGAGGGGTGTCCACTCACTCAGGCACTTCCTCTAGTCAACAGAGTGGAGGTGTGCAGACAGTGAGAGACCAAAGACCAGAGAGAGATATAAACAAAAGAATGTCCACACCTTTATCTCTGATGATTGTCAGAAGTTTGCGGTGGGAGTATTTCTCTGACCCTTCTCCGACTCCATCATGCCCAAGATGGCTGCTCCGGGAGCCGGCTAGGCACCACAGATCAAAAAACAGCATTTCTTGCCTCTGTTATAAATTTCACTGGCTGTAAGCCTTCAAACTTTCTATATATTCCTTTATATATAGTTCTGAGTTCTGGGACTGTCACCTGAACTTGCTTCGTCCAGCACTCTGTGTTGTTGCTGGCAGAGCTTTGTGTGGCATGTCTCCCTAATCTACCATTAAGCCTTAATCTAGGCATTCTAGAACAGACACTTAATAAAACTAGAATGGCTCTAGTAGTCTAAATCTCCTCTGTGGTAAAATTATTAAGATAAGAATTCTGAGAATAGCAAACAGAATAAATGCACAATGAAGCCAGCAATGAGCAGCCAATAGTCTTAAACTACGTGAATGAGCTTGTGATTATCAGGTTCTGTACAGGCAATAACGTCAGGATTGGCCTTCCTCTATTTATACTTGCTCTCTTCCAACCTGTTTTCTGCAATGCAATTGTAGCAATCATTAATTTGCTTAAGCCACCACTAGCTGAAAACTGTCCATAACGCTCTACTCTTTTTAGGACATAAGCCTCAAAATGACCTAGAAAGCCTTGCATGATCTGACCCCAGCCTACTTCTAACTTTGTTTCATGCTTTCACCATTCCCGCTTTACTTTTTGAGCTGCAGCACTGGTTTTCTTTTATCTCCACAATTTACAATGCCTCTTCCTGCCTCAGAACCTTTATAAACTCATGTGCATTGGACTGAAATGTTGCTCTACACACCATTTCTCACCCTTCCTTGATCGACATCCTTATTCTAAACTGTATTAGTTTCCCCTGGTATATGCTTTCAGAACTCCTTAAACCCTTATTCATAGCAATAACCACAAGTCCTCATTATATAAGCACATCTATTTCTTTCACTACATTATTAAACCCATAAGGGTAGGAATCAACACTATCATATCACCAGACCTATCAGAGAGTTTGGTACATGGTTGCTGTTGTTGTTAAGTGCCATCTGTCACTTCTGACTCATAGCGACCTTGTATAGGGTTTCCTAGGAGCAGCTGGTAAGTTTGAACTGCTAACCATGCAGTTAGCAGTCTAGTGCTTATCATCTTATAGCACCACACCAGACCTCCTTGATACATGGCAGACCCTTAAAAGTATTTTCTAAAATAAAGACCTAGTGATACTCTAGAAAGATTTTGTGACCAATGATTTGATTCAAGTTTCTAGTACCAGGGCTAGCTTGACTTAAAACTAAATTGGGGTGGGGAGAGTTTCTTGTTGGTCGTGGCAGCAGATCATGGTCGGGTAGGATCTGTTGGGGAGGGGCTGAAATCCCAGGGATGCAGGTCTCATGAAGCTACACCAGAGCTTTGGATCTACCATAAAGGTCTGAGCAGACAGTTTCCCAAAATTGCAAGCGGAAAAAATCATGATATTAAGGAAGGCATTGCTTTTTGAAAATCAGCATGGAACTCACTCTGCAGCCATCCTGCCCAGGAGGAAGTCAGAGGGCGGGACTACAGCCAGACCAGCAAAGGGCACCCGCGGTAAAAGCAGGGAGGTTCTTGTCTCTGATTTCATACTTTTGGACCTTTTGATCACACATTTTTCCTGGAGGGAGGGAGCTTTTTCTCCCTACGTTACCAAAGAAGTGACAGCAACCGTGGCCATATAACCAAGCTACAAGCATATCCCATAATATTCCACCATTGAGACAAGAGCCAATAACAACTGGTAAACATTACATGTGAAAAAGTAAGACTATCTTCTGATCATATCCACCAGGAGACACCCAGTAAGCTTAATAACACAACAAACATCCATTTAAGCATTAAAAACCACATAACTATTGGAAACGATAAGCAAAAGCAACAAAAGATATCAAAACATCCTAAAACAGAAGAGAGTAGATGAGGCAAATGAACTTGAGACAGACAAAGGCTTTTTAGAAGAGGAACAGCAGATTTTAGGTATGGCTGAGGAAGAATTCTGAAGAATGAAATGGAAACAAATTCAAATGCTCTGAAAAGGGGTGGAGGAAAACAAGGAAGAAGTAAAAAAGTACTACAAGAACAATGAAATAAGATTGAT
This sequence comes from Chrysochloris asiatica, assembly GCF_000296735.1. NCBI lineage: Eukaryota > Metazoa > Chordata > Mammalia > Afrosoricida > Chrysochloridae > Chrysochloris > Chrysochloris asiatica. The sequence continues at coordinate 4,350,234 of NW_006408579.1, forward strand.
ACAGCATTGGGAACAATTCAATACCTGCAAAAAGAGGTCCGGATGATTAATAATAAAATATCCGAAATGGACAATACACTGAAAGGGGAAAGGAGCAGAATAGAAGAAATGGAAGTCAGAAACTAGCAAGCTGGTAGGTAAATCTCTCAATGCTGCTAAGATAGAAGAGCAAGCTGAAAAAAGAATTAAATATCTGAAGAGAGTTTAGGATTCATGTTGGATAACATGAAGAGGAACAACTTAAGAATTATTGGCATTCTGGAACAGGAAGAATCAGAGAGGTCCACAAAAGAGATAGTTGAAGAGCTTCTAGAAGAAAAATTTCCCTAACATTTGGAAAGATGAGAAAATAAACATTCAAGAAGCTGAACGTACCCCAGTAAAGGTAGGACCCAAAAGAAAGTCACCAAGACATATAATAATCAAGCTCTCCAAAATCAAAGACAAGGAAAGAATCCTAAAAGCAGCCAGGTAGATGAGAAGTGTCCCTTATAAAGTCAAGCAAATCAAATTAAGCTCTGACTATTCAGAACAAACCATGCAGGCAAGAAGGCAATGGGGAGACATATACAAACCACTACAAGAAAAAAACTGCCAATCAAGAGTCGTCTATCCAGCAAAACTATCTATCAAATACAAAGGTACAATCAAAACATTCCACGATAAACAGAATCTGAGCAATTTTAACAAAACCAATCCAGCACTTCAAAACATCCTAAAGGGAGTTCTTTGGACTGAAAACCAACAAGAACAGACAACAACCAGAGATTGACAGGTGTGGCAACACCACCTGGAACTCAGTCGATAGATAGCAGAGTCCAGAACAGAACAAAACTACAACAATGAAATCAAAGGAGCTGGGAGGTCAACCGAAGATCAAAATTATATCAATGTCAAAGAAGGCATAAATGTAGCAACAGAGATCCATGTGGTGAGGATGTCAGGTAGATTACAGGATATGAGAGATTCTCTTGAATGGAGAGAAAAGTTAGTAGAATATAAAGTAACCGCAAAGAAAGTTAATACTTCATAACATACCATGAAAATGAACTTCCAAGCAGAACAAGCAAACATGAAAACTAAGAAGGAACTGACAAGAAATAGCACAAAAAACACAAACCCAACACAAGAATGCATGCAGAACAAAAGAATGAATAGCACTATCAAAAAAGTAACATAATGGCAGCAATTAATTCATACCTATCGATAATTATATTGAATGTCAATGGATTGAATGCACCAGTGAAGAGACAGAGAGTGGCACAACGGATAAGAAAACAAGACCCTTCAATATGCTGCCTGCAAGAGACACACTTTACATACAAAGATGAAAACAAACTAAAAATTAAAGGATGGAAAAAAATATACCTAGCTAATAGCAACAATAAACAAGCAGGAGTGGCAATACTAATCTCTGACAAAGTAAACTTTAATATAAAAACCAGCATAAGAGACAAAGAAGGACATTATCTCACTATCAAAGGGTCAACTGAGCAAGATGACATAACCATAATAAATATCTACGCTCCCAATGAAAGAGCATAAAGACACATGAAGCAAACCTTACTAGAATTGAAGAAAGAGATAGATAAATCTACAATTATAATGGGATATTTTAATATGCCACTTTTGAAAAGGGACAGAACAACCAGAAAGAAACTGGACAAAGTTACAGGGGAATTAAACAACACAATCAACCAATTTGACCTCATAGATGTGTACAGAGCATTCAACTCAACAACAGCACAATATACATTCTTCTCCAGTGTGCATGGAACATTTTCCAGAATTGACCATGTGTTAGGTCACAAAGCAAACCTCCATAAGTTTACAAATATCAAAATTCTACAAAGCATCTTTCAGACCACAATGCTATAAAACTAGAAATCAAGAATAAGAAGACAAAGGAAATAAAGTTGAATACATGGAAGTGAACAACACCTGAACAGCACTGGGTAAAAGAAGAAATTAAACGTGAATTCACAAAATTCCTAGAAACAAATGAGAATGGAAATACAACATACTAAAATCTTTGGGACACAGCGAAAGCAGTGCTGAGAGGACAATTTATTGTGGTAAATGCACACATCCAAAAAGAGGAAAGAACCAAAATCAACACATTAACACAGCATCTCCAACAATTAGAAGCAGACCAGCAGAAGGAACCTACAGTCACCAAAAGAAAAGAAATAATAAAGATAAGAACAGAAATAAATGAGATGGCAAACAGAAAAACTATAGAAAGAATCAACAGGACAAGAAGCTTGTTCTTTGAAAGAATTAATAAAATTGACAAACCATTGACAAAACTAACAAAAGAAAAGAGGGAGAAGACACAAATAACTCACATTAGAAACCACATGAGCAATAGCACAACAGAACCAAACGAAATCAAAAGGATAATAACAGAATACTATGAAGATTTGTACTCCAACAAATTCGAAAACTTAGAAGAGATGGATATATTTCTAGAAAAACATTATCTACCTAAACTTACTCAGAGTGAAGTAGAAAACTTGAACAAACCCATAACAAAAAAAGAAATTGATCAGGTCATCAAAAAACTCCCAAACAAAAGAAGTCCAGGCCCAGATGGCTTCACTGGTGAGTTCTACCAAGGATTCAGGTAAGAACTGTCACCAATTCTACTCAAATTATTCCAAAATATAGAAGAGGATGGAAAACTCCCTAATACTTTCTATGAAGCAAGCATAACCCTCATA
>NW_006408579.1:4353452-4354221 GCF_000296735.1 Chrysochloris asiatica
GAACCAGACAAGGATGCCCTTTACACCACTCCTACTCAATATTGTGCTGGAAGTTTTAGCCAGAGCTATTTGGCATGATAGAGAAATTAAAGGTATCCAAATTGGCAAAGAGGAAGTAAAACTCTCCCTATTTGCAGACGATATGATCCTCTACATAGAAAACCCTAAGACTCAATAAAAAAACTACTAAACCTCATTAGAAGATTTACCAAAGAGCCAGTGTATAAAATGAACATATAAAAATCAGTTGGATTCCTCTATAGCAACAATGAGAGCACTGAAAAAGACATTAGGCAAGCAACTCCATTTACAATAGCTGCCCAAAGGATGAAATATTTAGGAATGAATATAGCCAGAGAAACAAAGGACTTATACAAACAAAATGACAAAACACTATTATAAGAAACGAAAAGAGACCTACAGAAGTGGAAGAACATACCATGTTCCTGGACAGGAAGACTCAACATTGAGAAAATGTCAGTATTGCCTAAAGCGATTTACATATATAATGCAATCCCAATCCAGATTCGAACAACATTCTTCAAAGAGATGGAAAAGACAATTACTAACTTTATTTGGAAAGGAAACAGACACAGTATAAGAAAAGCACTACTTAAGAAGAAGAACAAGGTTGGAGGGCTCTCGATCCCCGATTTCAAAATTTACTACATGGCTACAGTGGCATCAGGATTGGAGGAAGACTCATTAACAACCTGCGATATGCAGATGATACAACCTTGATCGCTGAAAGTGAAGAGGACTTGAAACA
>NW_006408579.1:4356201-4362599 GCF_000296735.1 Chrysochloris asiatica
CAGGCTTGCAGGGTATACCCTTTGGGTGGTTGATGATGCATGGAGGGGATAGTAACCATGACAAGGAAACGATATATGATAGAATGAATTTGAAGCTAATGTTCTCCCATATAAAATATCATATAATTCACAATAAAGCATTAAAAAAAAAAGTAAATTTGGAAATTTGGACTAGAATGTTGTTGTTAGGTGTTGAAGAGTCAATTTTGACTTAGTTACCCTATGTAAGATTTTTGAGACTTTAAAAATTCATCTTTCTCCTGTGGAGCAGCTAGTGAGTTTAAACTGCTGACCTTGGGGATAGCAGTCCCGTGCTTATCTTACAGAGCCACCAACCCTCCTGGACTAAAATGTTAAGTGCTGGCTGGTTGCATCCAACTCATAACAACCCTGTGTGGGGTTTCTGAAACAGTAAATCTTTGTGGGAGCAGAAAACCTCATCTTTTTCCCATAGAGTGGTTGGAGGACTCAAATCACTGACCTTGTGATTTGTAGTCCAGTGCATATACTACAGAGCCACTGTACTCCCTGGACTAGACTAGAATGTGGTAGTCTCCCTGCAATGAGATGGTCTAATAGAACCAACTTTCTATGACAAAGTTTTGGGTTCCTAACAAAGCGATGACTTAGTGTATTCTAGGCTCAGACCCTGACATGTCTTGGAAGAAAGGAAATGGCTCAGAAAGCCTGCATTTGACATCTCCATAGTGATGAGATTTGATATGATTTCTTTGTTTTCTTTAATATGTTCACATATCCTACTAGAAAGCATTCTTGCTAATATGTGAGAAAGATTATTATTGCCTACTTTAATATCCATGGAGCCCTGCTGGTGCTGTAGGATGAACACTGGATTACTAACTGCAAGACTATCAGTTCAAATGCATCAGCTATTCCACAGAAGAAAGATGAGGCTTTCTGTTTCCAAAAAGATTTACAGCCTCAGATGTCCTATACACAACTGCCGATGACAGCAGGTACATCAATTTATATTTTCCTATTCTTTGTCAGTAACAGAGCACTGGTTTTATTTGAGCAGTACAGCATCCATTTTAAAGATTATGTTTTTCATACTCCCTTGAGGATGCAAGCATTCAAGTGATTAAGTTCTGGCTAATTAGATATAAGTGTTATTGTTGTGTGGAACTTTTAGGGAGTCCTGATGTGGCACTGCGAGTTAATGTGCTGGACTGCAATGTTGGCTTGAACTGCAAGGTTGGCAGTTCAAGCTTACCAGCTGCTCCTCGGAAACCCGATATAGAGCTGCTATGTTTCAGAACTGACTCAATGGCACTTAGCAACAACAACAATATAAGAAGGTATTATCTTCCCGTGTTTTCCCTGCTGTTAGCTGGGATGTGGCTATGATGTCTAAAAAATGAGAAAACATCTTTACCTCTGAAGTAAGTGAGAATGGAACCACATATTAATGTTGTTGTTGGCGGTGGTGTGTCCTGGAGTTGGTTCTGACTCATAGTGACTCTGTATAGGATTTCCGAGGCTGTAAATCTTTATGGGAGCAGAAAGCATCATCTTTCTCCTGTGGAACCTCTGGTAGTTTTGAACTGCTTACTTTGAGGTTAGCAGCCTGACTTGTTACCACTATACTACCAGATGCCATCAAGTTGGTACCAACTCATAGTGCCCCTATCCACAACAGAACGAACAACTCCCCAGTCCTGTGCCAACTCCACAGTCATCGCTAAGCTTAAGCCCATTGCTGCTGCCATGGTGCCAACCCATCTCATTGGGGATCTGACCCTTTTTCGCTGTCTCTACACTTGACCAAACATGATGTTGTTCTCCAGGAACTGATCTCACCTGACAATATGATAATAGTATGAAAGGTGAAGTCTGGCATCGTGGCTTCTAAGGAACTTTCTGGTTGTATTTCTTCCAACACAGAATAGTTTGTTCTTTTGGCAGTCCATGGTACATTTAATATTCTTCTCCAAAATCTTAAATAAAATGCATCCATTGTTCTAAGGTCTTTATTCACTGTGCAACTTTCACATGCAAATAAGACTATTGAAAATACAATGGCTTGGATCAGGCATACCTTAGTCCTCAAACTGACATCTTTGCTGTTGACTACTTTAAAGACATTTTGTGCAACAGATTTACCTAATGCAATATGTTGTTTGATTGCTTGACTGCTGCTTCCATGAGTGTTGATGATTGATCCAAGCAAAATGAAGTCTTTGACAATTTCAATGTTTTCTCCATTTATCTTGACATTATTTATTGGTCCAGTGGTGAGGATGTTTTCTTTACACTGAAGTGCAAACCATAATGAAGGCTGTGGTCTTTAATCTTCTTCACTAAGTATTTTAAGTCCTCTTTGCTTTCAGCAAGTAAGATTGTATCATCTGAATATTACGTGATGTTAATGAGTCTTCCTCCAATCCTGATGCAATGTTCTTCTACTTATAAATCACCATCTTGAATTATTTGCTCAGCATACAGCTTGAATATGTGTTGTGAAAGAATAAAATCTTGGCGCATACCTTTCCTGAGTTTAAACTGTTCAGTGTTCTCTAATTCTATTTGAATAACTGCCTCTTGGTCTATGTTCAGGTTCCTCATCAGCATAATCAAGTACTCCAGAATAGTCATTATCCACAATGTTTTTCATAGCTTTTCATGATCCTCACATTTGAAAGCATTTGCATAGTCAATAAAGCACAGGTAAACATCTTTCTGATATTCTCTGCATTCAGCCAAGATGCATCTGATGTCAGCTATGATATTCCTCTTACCTGTCTTCATGGAACCTTTGGAAGTTCCCTATCAGGAACTGTTGTAGCCTTTTTTGTATTATTTTTAGTAAAGTTTTACTTGCATGTAATATTAATGATATTCTGAAGATTTTTGCATTCCACTGAATGCCTCTCTTTTGGAATGGGCACAAATATGGATCTTTCCAGTGAGTTGGCCAAGCAGCTATCTTCTAAGTTTCTTGGCATAGATGAGTGAGTGCCTCCAGTGCTACCTCAATTTATTTAAAGATTTTAATTTGTGCTACATCATTTCCTGGAGCCTTGTTCTTTGCCAATGCCTTCAGTGTACCTTGGACTTCTTCCTTCAGTACCATTAGCCTTGATCATAGGCTAACTCTTGCAATGGTTGAACACCACCTGTTTCTTTTTGATATAATGACTGTGTATTCCTTCCATCTTCTTTTGATGCTTTCCTTATCTTTTAAATAATTTGCCCAGAGAATCTTTTAATGACGAAAGTCGAGGCTTGAAATTCTTCTTCAATCCTTTCGGTTTGAGAAATGTTGAGTGTGTTATTCTCTTTTGGTTTTCTAATTCCAGATCTTTGCACATTTCTTTATAATACTTAACTTTGTCTTCTCGAGCTGCCCTTTGAAATTTCTATTCAGCTCTTTACCTCTTCATTTCTTCCATTTGCTTTAGCATCTCTACGCTGGAAAACAGGTTTCAGAGTCTCATCTGACATCTATTTTTGTGTTTTCATTCTTTATTTTCTTCCTAATAACCTTTTGCTTTCTTCCTGTATGATGGTCATGATGTCATCCCACTACCTTCTGGTCTTAGGTCATTAGTATCTAATGCATCAAATCTGTTCTTGAGATAATCTCTAAATTCAGGTGTTATATATTCAAGATCATCCATGATGGGCAGGTTTTAGCTGAGACAGACTGAGACAGACTAGGAAGAACAAGAGGTAGACTACTTCTGAATATTTAGCCTGAGCAATTCATTGGGGAAGAGCTGCTCCCTCAAAGTAGAGTTAACAATGGTGATGCAAATGGATTAATGCTGATGGGACACAATTCAAAATGAGGAGAAACAGCTGTAAACATCTGTTAATAATCGTAACATGGAATGTACGAAGTATGAATCTAAGAATATTTGAACTTATCAGTAATGAAATGAAATGCATAAAGATCAATAACCTAGACACTAGTGAGCTGAAATGGACTGGAATTGGCCATTTTGAATAAGTCTTGCAAAATTCTATTATGCAATCTCTAACATTATTTCTATCACTAAGGTCATATTTTCCAACTATTGATCCTTCCTCTTTGTTTCCAACCTTGCATTTCAATCACCAATAATTATCAATACAGTTTGATTACATATTTGATCGATTTCACACCGATCTTTATGTTTCATTTAATTTTTTATAACTTCCAATTTTTTTTATAGATTCATCCTAGTGCATTCCATGTTATAATTATCAATGGATGTTTACATCTGTCTCTACTTATTTTGAGTTGTGCCCCATCATCAAGTGAAGGCCTTGAAAGCTTTATCCCATTCATGTCATCACCCTCAACTCTACTCTGAGAAGACAGCTTTTCCCCAGTAGTATTTTGAGTGTCTTCCAACCTGAGGGGCTCATCCTCTGGTAAGATATCAGACAATATTCTGGCGCTATTCATAATATTTCAATATTTTGGTACTGGCAGTGTTCCACTGCTATTCATGTGGTTTTTAGTGGCTAAACATTACCAAGTAGTTCGTCTCTCCTTCTTCCTAGTCTGTTTCAGTCTGAAAACCAAAACCTGTGCACCATTCATGACCTTGCTGCCATTTAGCATACCAGTGGCATAGCATCCAGCATCACAGCAATACGTAAGCCACTACATGACAAACTGAAAGATGAGTGGTGGAGTTATTGGATAAGTTCTTTGATTTCTTGGAAACTCAGTGTCCTGAACTGTAAGATGGGATTACATTCTAGCATCTATTTCCTTTGCAGGATTGTTGAGATGATTAAGCAATACATATGAAATGAGTAGCAATGTGCTTGGCAAACAATAAGTTCAATAAATGTTAGTTGTGATTGCTATTGTTTTAATTCTGCTTTCATAATACAAATGACTCTGCCAAATGTTTGCATCTTTATTCAGCCACCCAGATCCCAGGGTTGAAATAGACAACATTAAGTATTCTTATTTCCTCTGAACCGTAATTCATATTTTGTCACTAAAGTTTAGTCCAACATCTAACAGTTTGGTCATTGATTTTTTTTTTTTTTTCATTTTTCATTGTAACAGTTTCTCATCTTCTGCCTTTCAGTATCTGAATACACAATTACTACTCTCCTTCATGTGTTCTCTTTTCCTCTATGTTTTTTGTTGTGAATGGTGTCTAATCCAACCTACCTTTTCCTGTTTATCCATTTCCTCTCTCCTAGAATTCTCTCCTCTCCATTAATTAAAATCTTATTCATATTTTAAGGTCAACATAGATTTCTGTTTCCTCTACAAAACTTCCCCAAATATTCAGTCCTTAATAGGCTCTTCTCTTTTGGTCTCCAGCAAAATGTATAGCTTTTGATTTTCATCTTAGGACCAGTTTTCTCCATCGGTTTTTGTGAGTCTTATCTTTACAATTAGACTGCATATGTCTTGAAGGCATGGACAAGATTTTAGGTAATCACTGAGTGTATAATAAAGGGCCTTGCATGGCCAAGCAGCTTTCTGAGAGTCATGGGAAATGTGGGTGTTCCAAAGTGTGAAAACAGTTTAGATAAAAAATTTTCTCTCAAAAATATATAAGCAAAACATATTAAGCACAAATTGAGAAGGGCTATTTTAAAGATCTTATTTCATTTTATATCTTGTTTTTGTTGTTAAGTGTCATCTAGTCATTTCTGACTTAAAGCGACCCTGTATAGGGTCTATGAGAAGCAGCTTAATTTGAACTGCCAACCTCAAAGTTCAAACTGACTTTGCAGTCCAGTACTTATCACACCAGAGCTCCTTTACATCTTGTTCGTATTGTTAAATGCAGTTGAGTCAGTTTCCACTCATAGCAACCCCATACAAGATTTCCAAGGAGCAGCTGGTGAGATTGAACCACCAACCTTGGAGTTCAAACCGACCTTACAGTCCAGTGCCACACAAGGACTCCTTTACATCTTAGGCTTGCTAAAAAAAATATTTAGGTATTACTTAAGCATTACTTATTTAATAAATTGCTTTAATACAATTTCAAAATTCATAATCAAGTCAAGATGGTGAGAGAGTCTACTAATTTAGTTAAATACAATATTTCATAAGGGGTTTCTTATGAGGTCTTCCTATTTTGGACACCAGAATTTTAACTGCAACTGACAGTGGAGATTGCCTATTTTGGTTAAATAATAATTGTGAAGATTTTTTCACGCTGGGTGTTATAATGACAATGTGGTTTTGTTAAGTGCCTTCAAGTCGATTCTGACCCATAGCAACTCTGTATAGGGTTTCCAAGGAGCAGCTGGTGAGTTTGAACCACTGATATTTGCAGTTCAAATGACTTTGCAGTCTGATGAATTAGCTCACAGTGCCACACCAGGACTCCTATAATGATAATAGTAGTTAATAATTGAGAATGAGTAAAATTAAACTAGGATAAACTCTGAGTTTCCTAAACACTTAA
>NW_006408579.1:4362770-4365277 GCF_000296735.1 Chrysochloris asiatica
GTGTGGTGCTGTGGGTTAATGCACTGGACTGCAAATTCACTTTGAACTGAAAAGTTGGCGGTTCAAGTTCACTAGCTACTCCTCAGAAACCCTATACAGGTTTGCTATGGGTCAGAATTGACTCAATGGCACTTAACAACAATAATATAAGCCATAATAGAGTCCTAGTGTGGCTCTGTGGATTAATACTCAGAACCACAAAGTTGGTTTGAATCTCAGGGTTGGTGGTTCAAGCTCACCAGCCTCTCCTGGGAAACTCTAAACAGGGTCACTATGGGTTGGAACCAACTCGTGGGTACTTAACAAAAACAACAACAACAAATACACCATAGTCTCCATTAGGATGCAAGATTATTCTAATTTTAAGTCCAATGCCTCTTCTTAAAGAGCTTGATGAAATACTAGATCAATCCATCTTTAGCTTGTATTTGGGTTCCAAGTTATCCATTATTTCAGAGACAGTGGCTTCCATTGTAGGTAAAAATAACTCACTTAAATTGGTTTAATTAAAAAAACAGACATTCGTTGCTTCATGTAACTGAACACCTACAGGGCTGCAGGAAATGGTGCTTGGACTCTTATCCTCTTTATCCACTTGGCATCACTTTTTCATGCCTGTCTTTGTTATTAGACTCTCACCTGCTCTTAGATTCATTAGAGCAGCTCTCTCTTACTCATCTTCAGGGAGAAAGAGAGCAGGAACATTTCTCTAATAAAATGAAATGTCTTACAATAAATTATCAGCTGATTAACATGATATGTGTGTAATATCCATCCCTGAACCAGTCACTGTAACCAGAGGGTTGGAGTGTGCTGATGGTTTCAGCCCAGGTTACATGCTCAAAAACTGTTTCTGAGGGTGTAGTCAGTTTCACTAAAAATGTATATGTTAACAGAGACAAATCTACAAAATGTCTTACAATCATTTATTCAGTTCTTAATCCCAGATTAAGTACATCTCATATTGAATCCATAATCCACACCTATGCAATCAGTAGTCAAGAAACCAGGTGACTTATAGCATCTATTAGAAAAGACTTCCTTAAAGTGTTAAAAAACAAAGAGGTCACTGAGGACTAAGATGCCTCTGATCCAAACAATACCAATTGGCCTCATTGCTGCTGTTAGCTGCCATTGAATCATTTCTGACTCATAGTGACCCTATCTATGCAAAACATGGTCCTGGGCCATCCTCACAATTATTGTTTCATTTAAGTCCATTATTGCTGCCACTATGCAATCCCTCTCATTGGAGATCTTCCTGTTTTTCACTTACACTGTACTTTACCAAACATGATGTCCTTCTTCAGGAGCTGATCCCTTCTGATAACAGGTCTGTGAAGTATAAGAGACAAAGTCTCACTATCCTAGCTTTTAAGGAGCATTCTGGCTGTACTTCTTCCAAAACAGATTATCTTGTTTTTCTGGAAGTCCATAGCACTTTCAATACTCTTCTCCAACACTATAACTCAAATGTAACAATACTTCTATGGTCTTCTTTATTAGTTGTCTAACTTTCACATTCATATGAGACTATTGAAGAACCTTGACTTAGATCAGGTGCACCTTAGTCCTTAAATTTATATTGTTCTGCAGGTCTTGTGCAACAGATTTTCCCAATGCAATCTGTTGTTTGATTTCTTGACTACTGCTTCCATGAGTGTTGATTGTGGATCCAAACAAAATGAAATCCTTGACAACTTGAAACTTTTATCCATTTATCATAATGTTATTTATTGATCCAGTGGTGAGGCCTTTTTTCTTTACATTGAGGTGCAACACATATTAAAGGTTGTGGTCTTTGATCTTCATCAGTAGATATTTTAAGTCCTTTTTGCTTTCAGCAAGCACTGTTGTATTATCTGCATATCATAGGTTTTTAATGAGTGGTTTTCCATTTTGATATCATGTTCTTCTTCATATAAGCCAGCTTTTGGATTTTTTGCTTCTCATACAGATTGAACAAGTATGGTGAATGAATAGAACCTTGGTGTACACCTTTTCTGATTTTAAATCTTTCAGTGTTATCTTGTTCTTTTAAGTCTATGTACAGGTGTCTCATGGGCACAATAAAGTTTTCTGGAATACCCATTCTTCGCAATGTTTTCCATAGCTTGATCCACATAGTTGTCTTTGCATAGTCAATAAAACTCAGGTAAACATCTTTTTGGTATTTTCTGCTTTCAGTCATGATCCATCTGATGTCAGCAAGGATATTCCTCTTTTCATGTCCTCTCCTGAATCCTGCTTAAATTTTCTGACAGCTCTCTGTTGATGTACTGTTGCAGCCATTTTAAATTATCTTCAGTAAAATTTTATGTGTTTGTCATATTAATGATATTGTTCGACGATTTGTCAAAATCATCCTTTTCATTCAAAGAGAAGGTCATGTTTTCGGTCACCTCTCTTTGAAAGATTCTCTGGGCAAATTATTGAATGATGCAGAAAGCATCAAGAGAAGATGGAAGGAATACACAGAGTCACTGTACCAAAAGGAAATGGTTAAT
>NW_006408579.1:4366572-4368165 GCF_000296735.1 Chrysochloris asiatica
TGCCAAAAGAACCAATAGATCTGTTTTGGAAGAAGTGCAGCCAGAGTGCTCCTTAGAGGTCAAGATGACCAAACTTCGTCTCTCATACTTGGTACATATTGTCAGGAGGGAACAGTTGCTGAAGAAGGATATCATGTTTGGTAGGATGGAGGGTCAGAGAAAAAGAGTTTGACCCCCAATGAGATGGATTGGCCAGGTGGCAGCATTGATGGACTCAAGTGAGGCAACAGTAGTGAGGTTGGCTCAGGATCGGACATTTTTTCATTCTGCTATGCATAAGGTCGGGTCGCTATGAGTCGGTGCCAACTCGATGGTACCTAACAACAACAACTTTGAAATGGTAACAAATATGGATCTCTTCAAATAGGTTGGCTATGTAGCTGTCTTACAAATTTCTTGGCATAGATTAGTGAGTGCCTCCAGTGTTGCATCAGTTAGTGGAAAGATTTCAATTTGTAGTCCATGAATTTCTGGAGGCTTGTTTTTTGCCAATACCTTTGATGAAGCGTGGACTTCATCATTTAGTAACACTGGTTCTTGACAATGTACTTCCTCTTGAAATGGCTGAACATTGACCATGTATATCTTACATCTTTTTTGATGCTTTCTCCATCATTCAATATTTTACTCATGGAGTCTTTTTTTCAGCTCAAGAAATGCTAAGCGTGTTCTTCTTGTTTGGGTTTCTAACACCAGATCTTTGCACATTTCATTATAATATTTGAAAACGTCTTCTAGAGTTGCCCTTTGAAATTTTCTGTCCAACGCTTTTACTTCCTCATTTCTTCTATTTGCACTAGCATCTCTAGGCTGGAGAGCAAGCTTCAGCATCTCTTATGACATCAAGTTTTGTCTTTTCTATCTTTTTTTAGTGACCTTTTACTTTTTTCCTGTGTTATGTTCTTCAGTTGTGCTATAACTCTTCTGGTCTTTGGTCATTAGTGTCTAATGCATCAAATCTTTTCTTCAGATGGTCTCTAAATTCGGGTGGGTTATGCTGAAGGTCATATTTTGGCTCTTGAGAACTTGTTTTAATTTTTTTGAGCATCAACTTGCGTATGAACATAATTGAAGATCTATTTCACAGTCTGTCTCTGGGCTTGTTTTGGGTGATGATATGGACCTTTTACACTATCTCTTAACACAGATGTAGTCAGTTTGACTCCCAAGTATCCCATTTAGTGAAGTCTATGCCACCTTTTATGTTGTTGTTTTTTAAAGGGATTTTCAATGAATGAGTCATTTGTCTTGCAAAGTTCTATCAATCTCCAGCATGGTTTCTAAAATAACCAAAGTCATAGTTTCCAATTACTGATCCTTCTTCTTTGTTTCCAACCTTCATATTCTAATCAGAACTAATTATCAGTACATCTTGATCACATATTTTATCAATTTCAGACTGAAGGTCCTTCCTCTTTGTTTACAACATTTGCATTCCAATCAGCAGTAATTTTCAGTATGTCTTGATTACATATTTGATAAATTTCAAACTGATAAAGTTGGTAGAATTCTTCAGTATCATCATCACTGGCTTAATATTCATGTTTTTCCTCATTTTGAGTTGTGCCCCATCAGCAAATGAAGGTCCCCAAA
>NW_006408579.1:4369530-4372102 GCF_000296735.1 Chrysochloris asiatica
TTATCAGGAGGGACCAGTACCTGGAGAAGGATATTATGCTTGGCAAAGCAGAGGGTCAGGTATAAAAGAGAGAAAACCTCAACAAGATGGACTGACACAATGAGTACAACAGTGGGCTCAAATATAGCAACAATGTGATGGTGCAGGACCAGGCAGTGTTTCATTCTGTTGTATGTAGGGATGCAATGAGTTGGAACTGACTAGGTGGCATCTAGCATCAATGACAACATCTCAGAGTAGGCAATCCTTTGCATTGGTGATTTTACTCTAGCTGTAGGTCACTATGAGTTGAAAATCTACTATATGGCACTGAACAACAGAGAATTCTGTCTCTCTATGATCACTCAGAATCTAGACTTAGTTGCAAAACTTCATAAATTATGTTTCTATGCTTTTAATTTGTTATCATACAGATCTCACAATAATTGGCTTAAGGGAGCTAATTTTATGCCCAGAATCTAGTAGATACTCAATAAATATTTATTGACACAGTAGAGGTTTACTCTCCTTCAGTGCACTTTCTAAACAAGGTACTCCCTAGAAACAATGCTGCTCTATGTGTCCACTGTATCTTGGCTATACTTGGTGATAAGAAAGTTTTATAAATCTCCTTGACTTTCTATAGGAAGAACATATTTCCAGAAAATGAGACTTGAAAAGTATCCAATATATATGGAACTCACTACCTGTGTGTTTCTTGCTCTGCCACATAAAAACGAAATCCCTCTTTCTTAAAGCTCTTCTGGGGTTTCTGTATTTAACTTGCTCATGTCCACTATTTATGAGCTACTACCAACTTAGCCATTATATTCATTTCCAGAAAGAATAACTTTACAGTGCTACTGATTGTAATTTTAGACCTGATGGCAGGAAGAAAATGGAATGCTGCACTTCTGAGCCTATCATAAGTGAACACTGTTATAGAGGTTTTGGTTTGTTGCCATTGTTTTTTATAATTTTGTCCCATGTAGCAGCCATAGAGCAGTAAAGGGCTGCTGGATGAGGCTTGTGATTGAAAATCAATAGTATAAGAATTCATGGAGGTTTCTTTTATTCCCAATTATGTAGATTCCACAATTGGCAACCCTAGGATGAGCAAACTCTGAGGTCTGTTTTCCCTATAAGCAGCATCTCTTCCTGGTCATTGGCACATCGTGGTTCATAAGATGCTTACACACTGGTGTGTTTGTTCCTGTGATCATTACAACAGCCTTGTGAGATAGCTAGGGTAGGGGTGGTTATACTTGTTTCAATAATAAGGACACTGAGATTCAGGCAGAGATATATCATTTACCCTAAACTTCCCAGTTAAATAAGTTTCTGGGTAGTAAAACTGACTGATGTGTGTGGCTGCTAACCAAAAGTTTGGGGGTTCAAGTTTACCCAGAGGCACCTCCTAAGAAAGCCATGGTGATCTACTTCTAAAAAAAAAAAATCAGACATTGGAAACCTTATAGAGCACAATTCTCCTCTAACACCCATGAGATTGCCATGTGTCAGAGATGACTTGATGGCAAGTGGTCCAGAGCTAAAGGTGCACAGAACTGGATCCAACTCAGTAGCTTACCCATGGTATCAATCTTGCTTGAATATCTTGATCCTGATAGAAGGACTTCAATGTCGTTCACTCTGTGTCTCATGCCATCACCCCTAGATATCTATGCACCTATACAGCTCTCAGAGTCCTGGTATGGCGCTGTGGGTTAATGTGCCAGATGGCAAAGATGTTTGAACTGCAAGGTCAGCGGTTCAAGCTCACCAGCTGCTCCTCGCAAACCCTCTACAGGGTTGTTATGTGTCGGAATTGACTCAATGGCACTTAACAACAACAATACAGCACTCAACTGCTGAAATGGACTTGAAACAGTAAAAGACACAGCATGTGGCTCTACTTGTTCCAGTAAAGATCCACTTAATGCTTCTTCATAATGTCAACCTGAATTTCAAAGACTGTACTTAATCATCTTCTGGGTCTGTCTTTAAGACTTGTGTACTCTTCCTAACTCTCCTGTGTGACCTTTATGCCTCTTACTTCTATTGCTGAGTCTGGCTTGAATGAGAGAGATGTGTGACAAGATATCTTTTCCCCTACAGAGCTCTGGTAGCGTAGTGGTTACAAATCGGACTGTGAACCTTAAGGTCAGCGGTTCGAAACTACCAGCTGCTCTGCTGGGAGAAAGATGAAGCTTTCTACTCCCGTAAAGATTTACACCCTCGGAAACCCTATACAGGGTCGCTATGGGTCGGAACCGACTCAATGGCACATAACAACAACAACCACAGGGCACCTAGCTTGCTGACATAAAAATACATTATTGAACATTTCTAAAATAAACCTTTTTTTCCTTATACTTATTTGCCAGAATTGTAGTAAGCATAAACATTCATTGTAGCAAACATTTTCCCTTTATTTCTTAAGAATTTTTATACTTCTCAACACATTCATCATTGAGTACCTAGTATGTGCTAGGTATGAATTTAGAGATCATCTGAAGAACAGATTTGATGAATTAAACACTAAAGACCGAAGACCAGAAGAGTTGTGGGATGACATCAAGAACATCATACATGA
>NW_006408579.1:4373962-4378380 GCF_000296735.1 Chrysochloris asiatica
ATCGGACATTGTTTCGTTCTACTGTGTATGGGGTCGCTATGAGTCGGTTCCGACTCAATGGCACCTGACAACAACAACAATGTGCTAGATGCTGATCTTGGCTGTTTTCAACCATCTATTAAGTTGATTGACTATGATTCATTCAAGTATTTACCTATGGATCTACATGTTCACAATTTTCCTACTTTTATAGATAAAAGTACAATGGATGTATTTGGGTTTATAACTCTTTCTACATTTTTATTAGAATAGATGTCAATGAGTAGGATTACTGGGTTCAAGAGCATGAATTTTTTATGATTTTTAGTATTTACTGCTAAATTGCTTTCTAGAAAGATTGTTCAGGTTTACAAAGTTATCTATATTATACAAGAATATCAGTTTCACTGAACTCATATCAGTATCTGATTTTATTGTTTTAAAAATGCTAAAAGGCAAAAAACTTTTTTAACTTTCATTGTCTTGCTTAACATGGGAAACTGAACATTTTTTCAAACTGTGTTTTTAGTTTATTTGCTAATTGTCTGTTGTCTTTTAGGACAATGTACTTACAAATATGCTACTGCAATGCATATACCTGCCACACCAAGTTGGTTTTGGTGACCAGCCCTCCCATGCTGTCACTTTGATTTCTTCCCCTGGCCTCATCCTCCTGCAGGCTAACATGGCAGTGGCATTGTTGCACCTATTTTCCCAAGGATGTTTGTTAATCATCCCTTTATCCTCTGTTTTGACATAGCAACTGTGAAGGAGTCAGGGTACCATCTTGTAGGAAGAAGTGCCACAGGGCAAAATAACAAACAAAAAAACTACAGTGGCAGGAAATTATCTAATAGAATATTAAGAAAGAACACAAACCCCCGCCTGTTTCCAGGATACAGGCAGTAGTTTCATACTGTAGCAATTATTCTATTAGAATCAATTTGATAGTTCTTAAAACAAAGTAGAAAAACTTTCGGATCTGAATATGAACAGAGTTCAAGAGAAAAAGACAAAAAGGTAGAACATACTTAAAGTTTGTTTACTAAGGAAATTATTCTTATCTTCACTACTGAATATAAAATGGAGCTTTTAAAAAACATTTTCTTGGTCTTTGCTATTTTATGCAAAGACAAATTGTCTCATTTTAGGTTGCATTGTTTGCACCTGGGGTAGAGGGTAGACACCTGCAGAAAGGAAAGATAAGAGCCTTTTTCTTTCTTCATGTGAAAAAAAAAAAAATGGTAAAAATCTTAAATTAGGGTTCATGAAGTAACTTCTGGAGTCAGAGTGGTAGAGTTGTTGTTTTTGTTGCTGTTGTTGTTAAGTGCCATTGAATTGGTTCTGATCCATAGTGACCCTGTATAGGGTTTCTGAGGAGCAGCTGGTGAATTAGAACTGCTGACCTTATAGTTCAATCTGACTTTTCAGTTCAATACGTTAACCCACACACAGTACTACACCAGATTCAGTTGTTGTTAAGTGCCCTCAAGTTGGTTCTGGCCCATAAAGACCCTGTATAGGGTTTCCAAGGATCAGCTGGTGAACTTGAACCACTGACCTTGGTTCAAGCTGACCTTGCAGTCCAACGCATTAACTTGCGCACCACACCAGGACTCCAGGTAGAGTTGTTACTAAATGTATCAAGTCAGTCTGACGTAGAGCAAACCTGTATAGAGTTTTCTAGGAATGACTGGTGAGCTTAAACAGCTGACGCTGGGGTTCAAATTCACCTTGAGCTCCAGTGCATAAACCCACAGTGCCACACCAGGACTCCAGAGGACACGAAGTAGTCGTTTCTTCAGCCATTGAGGGGTATGTGTGTGTATCTGAATCTGTTAGGAGCTCAGAGCCCAAGTGCCGTAAGGTTTTCGCTCCACATCCCATAATCATTGCCTTACACATCTGCCAATGACAGCTAAGTATAAAGGCCAATAAGTTGATTCTAGTTCATCTACCATATGTTAGCTTTTGGTTTAAAAGCCTTGGATTGCATAGGAAAGCTAGCAAAGACTGAACCAAAGCGCTTTCCTTATTGGAAAATAAACTAAAGACAAACAAAACTTTGCCATTGAGTTAACTCAAACTCCTAGCAACTCCAGTGTTACAGAATAGAATGCAACCTTAGGGATTTTCTTGAGTGTAATCTTTATGAAAGCAGAATGCCAGACCTTTGTTCTGTGACATTTATGGGTGGTTTTGAAACCACAGCTTTTAGGTTAGTAGTTGAATATAAATAATTTGTGCTACCCAAGGATTTGTGTATAGAAAATATCCAAGTTCTAAAAAGTGTTATTTAGTCTATGCATATTTATTAGCACACAATGACTCTGAAAAGTAAAAGAAAATAAAAAAGAGGAGCTTCTTTCCTTTCGTTTCACAAAGTATGGCTTTTGTTTGTTTGGCTAAAGAAATAGGTATCTAGTGGAGACTAACTGATACTAAATGATGAACTTTTTAAAGCAAGGTCATGCCTTGCTCACTTCTGTGACTGTATACTTTGCACATGAGAGGTGTTTGTTCCACACCTGTTTATTGAACAGGGACAAATCTCATGAAAGCACCTTCTTTTTCATTTCCTGCAATTTTCCTCTGTGGGTAAGTGGATTGCCATTAGTGTTTTTAATAGATCCAATTTGATTTTGATAAATTCATAGAAATTCTGTCCATTTATAGCATCACAGATTTCAGAATATGAAGAGATCTTAGAGCCCAACTCCTCTAAACTAACACTCCATGTTGGTCAAAACTGAGCTACAAAAGAATCTTAAAATCCAGTAATTGTAAGTAAACTAACAAGATGGCATTTAATAGGAATTCAATCATCATTCTGTAAATGTGTTTGAGCATATCCTGTGTGAAAAGCTAGTTGATAATGAGGTCTCAAAAATGCATAAGACCCAATCCTTGATTTCAGATTCGTAATAAGAAGTAATAGGGGTAGATATAAATTCTGGTTTCAATACTAAAAAAAAAATATCAATCATATTGCTTCATTAATTTATTCATGTGCTCAATTATATTTATTATTCGTTCATTGACAGATGTCATATTCTAGACAAGAAACTATAATATACCAGACACAGTAGATTGTAGATGATATCTTTCCAAGCAGACAAGACCCAGTGACTTTATTCAACCAACCTGACTTCCAGGGATGACAAGCTCTTTGCCTTGCCGAGTGGGCCATGTATTCTGAAACAGTGACCCTAGCAATTTCTTTTTAAAGTATTAAATTTAGTCTAGTTTTACCAAAAACTATAGAAAAACTGTAATTCCTTTTCCACATTACATCCCACCACCGTGCTGTTGTGTTGATTCTGATTTGTAGCTACCCCATAGGACAGAATACAACTGCGCATAGACTTTTCGAAGCTGTAAATTTTTGTGGAAGTTAACTACCTATCTTTCTCCTGCAGAGTGGCTTGTAGGTTTAAAGCCAATGACTAACCTACTGTGTTACCGTGGCTCTTCTTTCACCCTATAATTCTGAAAATAAGTGTCTGAAGCCCTGCTTGTCACCTTCCCTGTGAAGTCTCCTTCACTCCTTAGGAATTGCTTCTTCACCTATATTAATTTTTGTTGTTAAGTACTGTTGAGTCAGTTCCAACTCATAGAAACCTTGTACAGGGTTCCCAAGGAGCAGCTTATGGTTTTGAACCACTGACTTTGTAGTTAGCAGTCCAGTGCTTAACCTACATTACTATACCTATGTTAATACAGGCACTGAAACCTAAAATGTGCAATGCATTAAGCATCATAGGAAGCAAAAAACAAAAACTGCAGAGTCTGAAGGCACACTGCTGTATATTTACGAAACTCCATATAATTTCTGAGACAGTTGGTTAACAGACTAACATTTGTTAACTACTGTACAGAGGCAATAAACTTGCATTTAAGGAGCACCTACTATTTGTTTAGATAATTGCTTCCTTGTTTAGTTCTCACTTTTATGCATTTTCATTGTCCTGTAAATATCTCCATTACCACTTGTAATTTAACTATCTAATTATCTGTTTGTATTCCCCACCATATTGTAAACTTTTCATCCATTTTTATACAACTTTGTTTATTTTGTAGTTGTTGTTAATTCTTTTTTAGCATCCCAAATCCTTTTCTCCACACATGGCATAAAAAAGATCTCTAAGTGATTATTCAAAAAATGAGCAAAAAAATAATTAATGAAAATTCCATAAAATTGTTAGGAAAAGCCTAGGATTTATACCACAAATCAAGTTTTTCAGAACAGTATTGGTTAGGGCTTCTATTACTACATTTATGTCAGTAGCTTAAAGGGAGTACATTACTCTGGAGGTTGGGAGACCTGGCTAATAATTGTTGTTGTTGTTGTTGTCAGGTGCCATCGAGTCGGAACCGACTCATAGTGACCCCATGTACAGCAGAACGAAACAATGTTCGATCCTGGGCCAACCTCACTA
>NW_006408579.1:4380640-4395092 GCF_000296735.1 Chrysochloris asiatica
CAGGAGGCACTCACTCATCTCTGCCTGGAAATTTGGAAGACAACTGTCTGGCCGACTGATTGGAAGAGATCAATGTTTGTGCCCATTCCAAAGAGAGGCTAATAATTAGACCAACAAATAACTGCAGAGAACCAGGTTCCTCATTTGTAAAAAGACGGGATTGGCCTATAAAATCTTTTGGCTTCTGTCCAATACCACACTTTACTTAGGGATCGTGATTTCAGCTTCCAGACCTGGTTCAAAAGGAGGAAGATTTGTCCAATAAAGAAAGATCGAGAGAGAGACATAGACACTGAGAGATGACTCTGGCAAAGTAAGAGTAAGGCATTGTTCAGTGTGTCTAATGGTCTCATATTGTAGCTGGAGGAGAGTTGAAAAGTGTTTTTAAGAGTACTTAGAATTGTTATCCAAATAGATAAAGTGGGAGGGAGATTGGCCAACTAAATAGGTCACTTTAAGATCTTTATATCTTCTTCATCATCTATTGTCTGTTACATTATATAAACAGATTTCATTGAAGGGACAGTGAGGCCCTTCATTTAAGAGACTCATTTTGAATAGTTTGAAACTGTTACCTCCAAATGGCTCAGCTATATTCCCGGAGCCCTGGCATTTGCAGAGCAGCTGTTAAACATGCAAGCTGCATAGAGCTAGTGAAAGCTCCCAACAGAAAAGGGAATTAACTGTTTGGTGTATTTAAGTAAGTAAGTGAGCAAAGATCATGTGAATTGATTATCAATTTAGGTAACTTTCTTACAGGACTTGTGAGGAAAAAATTAAATGCAAACAGACAGTGTTTACCAAAGAAGAATGCACCTTGCAGTGCATATTAGGATTCTCAAGTTTGGTTTATGTAATGCATTGGAGACTTTTTCTCCCCTTGTACTTTCTTCTGTCAAAACATGTGTCAGAAATGGAGCTGGAAATCAATGAAAGAAATATGATAGAAGGATAGCACCAAGGGGACCTGTTACTCTAATAAACACATTTGGGACCATTCAGCACCTGCCTGCCAGTCCAAAGTTTACTGCCATAGCCACAGGCTCCAGGGACACTTGTGACTGACACTGTGTTTGAAATGACACTTGGGTGCCTCATCTGCATTTAATAGGGGTCCTATTTAGTCCATTGTACTTGTTTAGGAACTCCTGGTATGGCGCTGTAGGATAAGTAGTTAGACTGTGAACCACAAGGTCTGTGGTTCAAACCCACCAACTGTTCCTTGGAAACACTGTACAGGGTTGCTGAGTTGGAATTGATGTGGCAGCACTTAACAACAATAGCAACTTGGTTGGAGATGAGTGGGTAAGAAGACTTGCACCAAAAAGCTGAACTGATTTAGTTTTCCTCAAGGATAGTCACTGTTTGATAATAATGGGAAGAAAGGGGACTTAAAATTAGTTCTAATTCTAATGTTTTGCTAGTGCTTCTTCCTTCTGATCTCCCCTCTCCTCATCCTTTGCTTCCTATAAGGAAACATAGCTGCTTATATAGTCTTGTTGTTGTTGTTGTTAAGTGCCATCGAGTCGGTTCCGACCCATAGCGACCCTGTTGGTTGATGAGTATTATTCCTCCCTCTGAGAAGGATGTTTGTGGAGAGAGGAAGGGACCATGCCCTTGGCCTTCCATGATTTCCTGAACCAATATCTTCCTCTGTACCTACAATGGGGACACCTCTGTGATTGTTGTTATTGTTAAGTGTTGTTGAGTCGGTTCCGGTTCCAACTCATAGTATCCTTGTACAGGGTTTCTGAGGAGTGGTTGGTGAGCTTGAACCACCAACCTTGCAGTTCAAACCGACTTTGCAGTCCAGCACATTAACCCACAGTGCCACACCAGGACTCCACCCCTGTGATAGCACCCAAGATTATGTTTCTTTATTATTGCTATGTTCTGAGCACAACGCCAGGCGCATGGTAGATGCTCATTCATTGCTGCTAAATGACTAAATGAATAAGCTCTTATGAACTATGAATTGATAAAATTTCATTCTTTTACTTTCAACAGTTAAACCTTTCCTGGTATTATACATTTCTGGGCTTTGCTGTCAAACACTGGTTTTCATTGACCACCTAGATGAAATTTAAAAGTCTAACAAGTTGGTGGCTTATTTCATTATTATTGAGTCAAGTAGGACCAGAAACTTACTGGATGCAAGGGGCAAATGATCTTAATAAATAAATTATGTATATTGAAATGACAATGATATGTCATATTTTAAAAAAACTTTTAGAAGTAAATACAGATAACGCAAAGCAGTACAGACATATTGAAGTGATGGAAGTTCAAATAGAAGTTTGAAACAACAATGTTGGTAAATCAGTGGAGAAAAGGAATGATAGTTTTACTGATTGGGAAATTTCTGGTCATTTCTGTGCATGGCTGCTCTGTATAAACCTGCACAATGAGAAAGAGTTAGGATTTCATGACCTTTGCCCTCTTCTTGGCCTCAGGAACTGCAGGTGCCTCTTAACCCAGGTGTTCCAGGTCAACAAACTGTAAGGCCTAGATGGCTGCATCCTCTCACTTCCAAGATCTTTCCCATACCACGTGTCAGAACTTACCTTACTGCATCGACTTTCCTGGTTTGCTTAGGTGACCAACTTGCTTGGATTTGATGAATTAAATTTTAGTAAGACTTGAAGGTTTGGTATTTTACTTTCTAGGTTTATTTGCATTTTAACTGGGTATGCATGAACTCCCGGTTTAGCTCAAAGAAATAAATTAGTGATGCTTGAATTTTCAACCATGTACGTAGGCGATGTAGATACTTTTTTCAGGTTTATCTTCCAATGTCAGCCCTCAAGTTATGTGACTGCCTCCTACATTGGCACAGTATAGTCCTCTGCCTTCCTCTTCTGCTTCTGCTTCCCTATCCTCTCCTATTTTCTACCTTCTCATCTTCTTCTTCCTAATCCTACTCTTCTTCAAAGGCTTCTTTTAAAGTAGACTCCAAGGCCCCTGAGTGGTACAAATTGTTTGTTTTGGCTACTAACTAAAAGGTTAATGGTTCAAATCCACCCAATGGTACCACAAAAAGAAAGGTCTAGTGGTCTACTTTCGTAGAACTCGAGGCATTGAAAACACTATGCAGCCATGAAGGGTTGCTGTGAGTCAAATTGACTCATGGCATTGGATTTGTTGTTGTTGTTGATTTACATAGGTCTCTGAGTCAGAAATTTCATTCAGAATTGCACTGTAGTTAAAGGAATTCTGTTATAATGTCCTTGGCCTTAGAAACATACTGACAAATGAATGTAGTTGTGAGTAAGATGACAGAGGAAGTGCTGAGGCTTAGTGCTTTGGTATTTGGATTCAGCCTCTTGAAATCACCATTATGCATGCTTGCATCTTGGTGAGTTGAGAATGTTCTTGGAGCTCTATACTTCCTATCATAGAGAGTTACTATGTGGAAGATTTGGTTTACTGTGTCTCTCTTCTGTAGGAGACGGAGCTGGAATAATAAGACTTAAATGCAGCAATAGATAAAAAGTTAACATAAAAGCAAGACCTCTTATGTGGTGCTATAGAATCAGCACTGCACTGTAAACCACAGGTCGGCAGTTCAAACTCACCAGCTGCTTCTCAGAAATGTATAGAGTCACTATGGGTTGGAACCAACCTGATGGCGTTTAACAACAACTTGGTTTTTAAGGTGAAAAAATGATTCTGAGTGGTAGTTACTGCATACTGTGCTGTTGTTAAGTGCTGGCAAGTCATTTCCAATGCATACAGACCTGAAGAACAATAGAACAAAATATATTGTAGTCCTGCACAACTGTTGCTAAGTATGAGCGCATTCTTACAGCTACTGTGGCAATTCATCTCACTGAGGGTCTTCCTCAGTGAGCATGATGGTTTTCTTCAGGTACTGTTGTTGTTGTTAAGTGCCTTGAAGTCAGTTCTGACTCATAGCAACCCTGTATAGGATTTCTGAGGAGCAGCTAGTGGGTTTGAACTACTTACCTTGTGACTCGAAGTCCAGTGCTAATCCTACAGTGCCACACGAGGGACTGGTCCATCATAATAACATGTCCAAAGTATGTGAGATGAAATCTTACCACTATTGCTTCTTGGAGCATTCTGACTCTACTTCTTCAAAGACAGATTTATTCATTCTTCTGGCAATCCTTGATACGTTCAATATTCTTTGCCAGCACCACAATTCAAAGACATCAATTCTCTGATCTTCCTTATTCATTGTCCAGTTTTAAAGTGTCTATGAGATGATTAAAAACACCCTGCCTTAGTTTAACCATGCTTTAGTCTTCAAAGTGCTGTCTTTGCTTTCTAAAACTCTAAAGAGATATTTTTTGCAGTTGATTTTCCCAGTGCAATATTTCATTTGATTTCTTGTATGTTGCTTTCATGGGTGCTGATTGTAGATACAAGTAAAAGAAAATTTTTGAAAATGTCATGCTTTTCTCATGTTTATCATGATTTTGTTTGGGGTTGAGTTGTGAGGTTGTCTCTATATTGAAGTACATACTGAAGTCTGTACTCCTTGATTTTCATCAGTAAATGCTTCAAGTCCTCTTAGCTTTCATCAAACAAGGTTGTGTCACCTGTATGCCACAGGTTGTCAACGACTCTTCCTCCAGTCCTGAAGCAGTGTTCTTAAGATAGTCTATACACCTTCTGTGATTATTTGTTCAGCATACAGATTGAATAAGTATAGTGAAAAGATACACCTTTCCTGATTTTAAATCATTCACTATCCTGTTTTACTGTTCAAACAACTGTGTCTTGGTCTGTGTGTACGTTCTTCAAGAGAACAAGTAAGTGTTCTGAAATTCCCATTCTTTTCTGTATTACTCATAGTTTGTTATGATTCATACAGTTGCCAGCCTTTGGATTATTTGCATATTTAATAAAACAAAAGTAAACATTTTTTTCTGGTATTTTCTGCTTTTAGCCAAGATCAGCAATGACCATTCAAGAATAGATTTGATTCACTAGACACTAATGACTGAAGATAGGAAGAGTTGTGGAGTGACATAAAGAACATCAAACATGAAGAAAACAAAATGTCATTAAAAGATAGAAAATAAAGAAAGGAATGGATGTCAGAAGACACTCTGACACTTGCTTTTGAACATACAGTCACTAAAGTGACTGGAAGAAGTGAAAAAGTAAAAGAAGAACATAAAATTCCGAGCAGAACTTGAGAAGTCAAAGTAAACTATTATAGCACCAAGATGTGGAATTAGAAAACCAGAAGGGAGTAACACCCTCATCATTTCTCAAGCTGGAAAAATTGAAGATAAAATCCCAGCCTTAATCTGCAATACTAAAGTATTCTATGGGCAAAATATTTTATGATGCAGGAAGCATCTAAAGAAAATATAAAGAAGGTGCAGAATCCCTGTATAAACTAGAATTGACCCATGGACAACCATTTAAAGACATGATCAAGACTGATGGTATTGAATGTAGACATCCAAGGTGTACTGAAAGCATTATTGGAAAACAAGAGTCCAGGAATTGATGTAAATGTTATCTCTGTAGGTATTTATGAATATCCACATTCACCTTTTGTAGTTAGATAAAACTGTTAAAGAACAGCAATGGCCTTGGTTGGGCTTGTGAAATTTTGAAGGCCCATGTCCTTCCAAGGATGTTATTGTTTCTATTAACTAATTAGTGGCATAATTTATATCTATACTATTGGATACAGTAGATATTAGCCATAAGTTATTACTGAAATGTGTCTAGACACAACTGAAATGTACCATACATACATTAACTATATATTGGGTTTTAAAAACTTTGTAGAAAAGACAATGTCAAATATATCAGTATATTTATTAAATTTTTTAGTATATTGAGTTAAGTAGTATATTATCAAAATTTCTTCATTTGTTTCTCTTATTATTTTCTTGTGGTTACTAGAAAATTTAAAATTACATATGTGGTTGACATTATAGATCTAATGTAGATCAATGTATGTTCAGATTTCCTTTATACATTGAAAAAAATATCTTAAATCATATCTTATACTGATTTATTTTGTGGATGATAATTTATATCATCAAGCATCCAAGTGTATTTTGTTGTCAATAAAGGGCTTTCAAGACAAGATCTTTTGAATATCCCTTCTTAGAATGGATGGGACACAGGGATTCTTTGTTGTGCACTTGTAGTGTGTGCTATAGGAGGACTAGATGAGTCTTTCTCCTCAGTGAGAGACATGGAAACTTTAAAGAACAGATCTGTGGGATAAAATCTCTCTTTTGCATACCAAAAAAAAAAGATACATTTAATGAAAATGACAAGGATTCTTTAGGTTTAAATGAGAGACATGAGAGAAACCCACCATGGAATGATTCAGATCTTCCTTTTGATTCAGGATTTCTTCTCTGTAACAAATCATTCAAATTATTACCTCTTTTCTCATTGTTGTTAGGTGCCATTGAGATGTACCAACTCATACCAACTCTATGCATAACAGGCTAAACGCTGCCTGGTCCTGTGCCACCTTTACAATCATTGCTACAACTGAGCCCATTGCTGCCGCCACTGTGCCAATCCACAGTGGGGTCTTCCTCTTGTTCTCCACCCTCCACTTTACCAAACATGATATCCTTCTCCAGTGACCGGTCCTTCCTGATAATATGTCTGAAGTATGAGAGATAAACTCTGGCCATCCTGACTTCCAAGGAAGACTCTAGCTGTAGTTCTTCCAACGTAGATTGGTTTATTCTTTTGGCAGCCCATGATACATTCAATATTCTCCAACACCATAACTCAAATGCGTCAACTCTTCTATGGTCTTCCTAATTCACTGTCCAACTTTCACATGCATATGAGGTTATTGAAAATACCATGGCTTGGGTCAGGTGCACCTTAGTCCTCAAGCTGACATCTTTAGTGCCATCTTTGCTCTTCAATACTTTAAAGAGTTCTTTCCCAGATTTGCCCAGTGCAATATGTCATTTGCTTTCTTGATTGCTGCTTCCATGAGTGTTGATGGTTGATACAAGCAAAAGAAATTCTTTGAAAATTTCAATCTTGTCACCATTTATATGAATGTTGTTTATTAGTCCAGTGGTGAGGATTTTTGTTTCCTTTATATTGAGATGCAACCCATACCAAAGGCTGTGGTCTTTGACATTCATCAGTAAGTATTTTAACTCCTTTTCTCTTTTAGCAAGCAAAGTTGTATCATCTGCACATCACAGTTGTTAATGAGTCTTCCTCCAATCCTGATACCACATTCTTCATCATATAGTCCAGCTTCTTGGATTATTTGCTCAGCATACAGATTACATAAGTGTAGTGAAAGAATACAACCATGGCACACATCTTTCCTGATTTTAAACCATTTGGTGTTCCCTTGTTCTGTTTGAACAACTGCCTCTTGGTCTATGTAGAGGTTCCTCATGAGCACAATAAAGTGTTCCAGAATACTCATACTTTGCAATGATGTCCATAGCTTGTCAAGATATGCACAGTCAAAAACCTTTCTGTAGTCAATAAAGCACAGGTAAACAACTTTCTAGTATTCTCTTCTTTCAACCAAAATCCCTCTGACACCAGCAATTATATCCCTCATTCCACATCCTCTTCTGAATCTGGCTTGAACCTCTGGAAGTTCTCTGTCAGTGTATGGTTGCAGCCATTTCTGTATTACCTTTAGTAAAACTTTACTTGCATAGGATATCAAGGATATTATCCAATGATTTTCACATTCTGTTGGGTCACCTCTCTTTGGAAAGGACACAAATACAGTTATCTTCCAATCAGTTGGCCAGGTAGTTGTCTCCCAAATTTCTTGGTATAGATGAACGAGTGCCTACAGTGCCAAATCAGTTTGTTGAAAGATGTCAATTTGTATTTCATCTATTCCTGGTGCCTTGTTATTTGCTAATGACTTCTTCCTTCAGGATCATTGATTCTTGATCAAATGCTGCCTCTTGAAATGGTTGAGGAGCAACCATTTGTTTTTGGTACAGTGACTCTGTGTATTCCTTCCATCTTCTTTAGATGCTTTCTTCATCATTTATATTTTGCTCATAGAATCCTTCAGTACAACAAGTCAAGGTTTGAATTTTTCTTCAGTTCCCTCAGCTTGAGAAATTCTGAACATGTTCTTTCCTTTTGGTTTCCTAACTTCAGGTCTTTGCACATTTTGTTACAATATTTGACTTTATCTTCTCGTACTGATCCTTGAAATTTTCTGTTCAGGTTTTTTATCCCATCATTTCTTCCATTTGAGTAAGTTTCAGAGTCTCTTCTGACATCCATTTTGTCTTGTCCTTCTTTCTTGTGTTCTTAATGTCCTTTTGACTTCTTCATTTATGATGTTCTTGATGTCATCCCCAACTATTCTGGTCTTCAGTATTTAGTGTCTAATGCATCAAATTTGTTCTTCACATGATCTCTAAATTCAGGTGGGATACATTCAGGTTCATATTCTGGCTTTTATGAACTTGTTTTAAGTTGCTTCAGCTTCAACCTGGATTTGCATATGAGCAATTGATGGTTTGGTCCACAGTCTGCTCCTACCTTGTTTTGGTTGAGGATATGAGCTTTTCCACCATCTCTTTCCACAGATGTAGTCAATTTGATTTCTGTGTATTCCATCTGGAGATGTCTTTGTGCATAGTCATCTTTTATGTTGTTTAAAAAGGCATTTGTGATGAACAAGTCATTGGACTTATAAAATTCTATCATGCGATCTCCAGCATCGTTTCTATCACCAAAGACATATTTTCCAACTACGGATCCTTCCTCTTTGTTTCGAACCTTTGCATTCCAATCGCCAGTAATTTTCAATACATCTTGATTGCATGTTTGATCAACTTCCTATTGAAGAAGTTGGTAGAATTCTTCAATTTCATCATCACTGAATTTAGTGGTTGTTGCATACATTTGAATAATAATGGTATTAACTGGTCATTCTTGTAGGTGTATGGATATTATCCTATCACAAACAGCATTATACTTCAAGACAGATTTTGATATTTTCTTTTTGTTGATGAATGCGACACCATTCCTCTTCAATTTGTCATTCCTGGCATAGTAAACCATGTGATTGTCATATTCAAACTGGCCAATAACAATCTGTTTCAGCTCAGTAATGCCTAGGATATCAATATTTATGCATTCCATTTCATTTCTGTAATTTCCTATTTTCCTAGATTCATGCTTCGTACATTGCATGCTATTATTAATGAATGTTTACAGCTGTTTCTCTTCATTTTGCATTGTGCCCCATCAGTAAATGAAGGTCGTCACTGTCAATTCTATTTTGAGTAGGCAGCTCTTTCCCAGTTGCATTTTGTGTACTTTCCAACTTGAGGAGTTCATTTTCTGGTACTGTATCTGAAACTATTCTGGTGCTCTTCATCATGTTTCATTACTCAATAATCTTGTGCTGACAGTATTCTACTGTAATAAGATTTTCAGTGATGAAATATTTGGAAGTAGTCCATCTCTTCTTCCTAGCCTGTCTTTGTCTGGAAACTCAGCTGAAACCTGTCCACTGTGGGTGATCCTGTTGGTATTTAAAATACCTGTCACAGAGCTTCCAAAATCACAGCAACACACAGGCCACCACAGTATCACAAACTGACAGATGAGTGGTGGATTACTTGCCTAGATAGCCAATAAGGCAAGTAAAGCTATGCCACAATCTCTGTGTATTATTTTGTATTGGATTTGGCTATAATTAACAATTGTATACCTCTCCAAATAAGTAGGAACTTTAAAAAGGTAGAAACATTTCTGTCTCATAGAAAATGTACATAGTTCTTAATTGCTTTGTTCCATTGTGTTTTCAAGGACATAGACTCCTATCTAGGTAGAGTAACTACATACTCTACTATTCTTAGGTATGGCTCTCCTGCTCCTGACTCAAGATTATATCTTCCACTTTCCAAGAGGAAGAAACACGAAAGAAAGTGGGCAAAGTTTCTTCAATATTTGTTTCTTATGGAGTTTCAAAATTTGACATGTGACACTTCCACTTAAAACTTAGTGGCTACATTTTAGTCTGTATGAAAATATGCCTAGCTAAAAGTACTGTGGTTGTGATAGTAAGGTAGAAACCTGTGTGGAACAAGCAGCTGATATCAGCTGCAAACTTACTAACCTAAAGGTGGGTGGCAAACCTATTCAACAGCTCAACAGAAAAAAGATTTGAGAAACTGATTCCAGTGCATTGTTGTGTGCTTTATAGTTGATTCTACATGATAGAGAGACCCTAGATGACAGAATCCACCAGTTGTCTGTCAGTTTGTAATATTGTGGTGGCTTGCATTTTGCTCTGATTCTGGAAGCTATGCCATCGGTGCTTTGAATGGCAGCAAGGTCATCCATTGTGGACAGGTTTCAGCAGAGTTTCCAGACTAAGACAGATGAGGAAGAAGGAGAGAAAAAATGCTACCAAATATTTTGTCACTGAAAACCTCCTGAATAATAGTGGACCACTTTCAGAGAGCACCAGAATAATGAATACTGAAACATGATGAAGAGCACCAGAATATATATATTCAGATATAGCCAGAAACAGTGCTGGAAATTGAGCCCCTCAGCTTGTAAGGCACTCAAAATGCAACTGAGGAAGATCTTCTTCCTTAAAGTAGAGTTGACTGTGATGACACTAATGGAGTAAAGTCTTCAGAATATTTATTTGCTAATGGGCACAACTTAAAATGAAGAGAAACAGCTGTAAACAT
Organism: Chrysochloris asiatica; assembly: GCF_000296735.1. Classification (NCBI taxonomy): domain Eukaryota; kingdom Metazoa; phylum Chordata; class Mammalia; order Afrosoricida; family Chrysochloridae; genus Chrysochloris; species Chrysochloris asiatica. The sequence continues at coordinate 4,391,323 of NW_006408579.1, forward strand.
TCATTAGTAATTAGAAGATGGAATGTATGAAGTATGAATCTAGGAAAATAGAAAATTATCAAAAATGAAATGGAACACATAGAAATAGATATCCTGACAGATGAGTGGTTGAAGAGCAAAGATGTCAGTTTGAGGACTAAGGTGAGCCTGACCCAAGTGATGGCATTTTCAAAAATCTCATATGCATGTGAAAGTTGGACAGTGAGTAAGGAACATCATAGCAGAATTGATACAGTTGAGTTATGGTGTTGGAAGAGAATATTAAAAGTAATATGGGCTTGATGGCGAATAGGATAGAGGTACAGTGAAGTTCTCTGTCAGCAATACCACAAAATACCAGGCAAAGCGATTTCAGGGCAGCGCTCCAAAACTCTGAACCATATATCTAGGAATATTTAAAAAGTCTGAAGGCTTAAAACTAGTGGAACTTGTAGTGGAAGTAAGAAATCTCATACTTAAGAATCTCCCGAACTCAAGAGATCTGGAGCTGATAACTTAGGTGAGACCAAATGGCAAGACCAAGTGGGGGAGCAAGCAGACCAGACAAGAAATAACACTGTGGGATACTCGGAGCAAAGGCGGACAAGATACATTGACGGTTTTGCTTTGTTCTGAAATTTAAAAATTTTTTTTGTATCTGGGTATCTGTTCATTGCCCCCCCACCCCGACTGTTTGTTCATTGCACCTCCATTTTGGGGACAAGAGGGGTTGTATGAGTGAGTGGACACCCCCCACCTCCACCACTGGTGGGTTCTTCTGCCACTCAAGAGCACAGATACTCTCAGCATTTAAAGCTATAGGCAACTCATAATGGCCACAGCTGGCACTGAACTGTTTATTAATAAGGGAAAGGACAGAACAAGGGGTATGAAGAGGGAGAGAGAGTTTACAAACAAAACAGGCTGAAAATTAAATCCTGAAAAACAGCATAACAGCCATCAGTGGCATCTTGAAATTTATCAGATGGTCTTGAAGGCAAGAAGCTGAAAGACGATATTAAAATCATACTCATATTAGGTTACAGATTTTTTTTTCCTACTCTCCTTCCTCTCCCTTTTCTGTGATTATAGACCACAATATCCATTCTAGTTTTGTTGTGGTGGTTTGATGTTTCTTTTTGTTGTTGTTGTTTTTAACCTCTGGGTGACTCTTTATTTCCCTATATTACCCAAGAAGAGACAGCAATTGCTGCCATATAGTCAAGCTACAATCACACCCTCTAAAACCCCACAATCCAGGCAAGAACCAATACCAACTTCCATACACCAGGGAGGCAGGCAATGCCTGTGAAACTTACTCTGAGTTAAGCAATAAGAAGAGTGAAAAAGGAAGCCCAAATCCTGATCACATCTACCTGGAGGAAATAAAAAAGCATTAAAACACACACACACACACACAAACACACACACACACACTCAATTAAGTATTAAGGCCACAGATGAACACTAAACATGTCCAAGAAGAAAAACAGATGACTATATTAGCACATGTCCAGAAACAAGATAAAATGTCTGAGACAAATGACCTAGAGGTAGACCTGGACTCCATTCTGGAAGGAGGACAGGCTTTGGGAATGCATGAGAAGGAATTCAAAAAAATGATTATAAAATGTTTCAAAACACTTTACAATGGAGTTGAGAAAAATAAGGAAGAAGTCAGGGAAGCACTACAGGAGCAATCAAATAAGAAAGATACAGCATTGGAAACAATTCAAAACCTACAGAAAGAGGTCCAAACAATCAATAATAGAATATCAGAAATAGACAATACATTGAAAGGGCAAAGGAGTAGAATAGAAGAGATGGAAGGCAGAACTAGTGAGCTGGAAGACAAATCTCTCAATACTGCTAAGATAGAAGAACAAGCAGATAAAAGGATTAAAATATCTGATGAAGGTCTAAGATTCATGTTGGACAACATGAAGAGGAATAACTTAAGAATTACCCGGCATTCCAGGACAGGAAGAATCACACAAGTCCACAAAGGGAATGGTTGAAGAATTTTTGGAAGAAAATTTCTCTAACATACTGAAAAGTGAAAAGATAAACACTCAAGAAGCTCAGTGAACCCCAGTAAGGAAAGATCCCAAAAGAAAATCACTGAGACAAATCATAATCAAGCTCTCCAAAATGAAAGATAAGGAGACAATCCTGAAAACAACTAGGGAAAAGAGAAGTGTTACATACAAAGGCAAGCAAGTCAGATTAAGCTCGAATCTCTCAGCAGAAACCATGCAGGCAAGAAGGCAATGGGGACTTCCGGTTTGGGCTATAGCAGTGAAAACCAGGTAGGGTACTCTCCAGTGAGAAGGGAGGGGATTTCACAAAGAAAGCTCTCGTAGAACAACTCCAGAACTCCAGATCTACCATAAGATCCAGGACGTCAGCTTCCCGCACTCACAAGTGAAAAAATCATGATATTAAGGAAAATACAGCGATGGGACTCCCTCGGTGACTACCCTGCCCTGGCAGAGTTTAGAGGGCGGGGCTAAAGCCAGTTCAGCTCAGAAAACCATGCTAACAGTGATGCAGAGACATCTGAAAAAAAAAAAAAAAAAGAGAAACGTGGGTGCACATTTCTGCCTCTTTCTCCCTGTCCCACCTTCATTGCTCAGCCCGGACATCAGGTGGGACAGTTTTCCCACAGTACAGAGAGAGGGAGCTTGGTGGCGACTTATAATATCACCCACGGAGCAACAGACCCAAAAGTTTCCCAGTGGGACCCTTTGCAGTGGTGCACTGTGGAGTAGGTTCCATCTCCAGATGACCCTGTGTGGGGTTTCTGGAACTGTGGGTCTGTGTGGGAGCAGAACACCTCACCTTTCTCCCATGGTGCAGCTGGTGGTTTCAAGTTGCTGACCTTGCAGTTCTCTGCATTGCCCGAGCTCCCTGCGTAGGGCCAATTCAAAGCCATCTGTAAAATCCCAGCATAAAAGCACTCAACCATCCTGAGAATTGTGCTGTGCACACGCAGATACCTAACTGACCTTCAGAGACAAAAATAGTGGACAATCTTTCTCCCATTAACTACCTGTGCACCTCTACAGTAGTGACTAAGGCAGGGGCCTGAGAGAGTGGACACCCCCACCCCCTGCTGGGTGCACACGCATACCCAGACTCGGGGCAGTCGACCATAGCTTCATTTCTGTTCCAAAGTGGTGATTTTTGTCTATGCATTTATATTACTTCTGCTTTTGGTCCTTTTGATCACACATCTTTCCTGGAAGTGGGAGTTTTTCTCCCCACGTTACTCAAGAAGAGACAGCAATCATGGCCATCTAGCCAAGCTATAAGCATACTCCATAATATCCCACAACTGAGACAACAGCCACAGACACCCGCTAAGCATTACATGTGAAAGGGAAGCCTATAACCTGATCATATTCACCAGGAGACATATTCACACAGTAAGCTTAACAACAAACAACAAACATTCACTTAAGCTTAAAACAAAACAAAACAAAAAACCCATAACTATCATAATGAATAAAAAGCAACAAACGATATTGAAACACATCCCAAAACAGAAAAGAGTAGCTGATGCAAGAGCTGGAGACAGACAAAGGCTTTATAGAGGAGGAAGAGCAGGTTTTGGATATACTTTATATAAATAAGAAAAAGGAAAAGAACCACATGATCATATTGATTGATGCAGAAAAGGCATTTGACAAAATTCAACATCCATTCCTGATAAAAACACTCAACAAAGTAGGAATTGAAGGGAAATTCCTCAACATAATTAAGAGCATATATACAAAACCAACAGCCTA
>NW_006408579.1:4395771-4403941 GCF_000296735.1 Chrysochloris asiatica
CTCTCATTGTCTGACTTCAAAATGTATTACACGGCTACAGTGGTCAAAACAGCTTGGTACTGGTACAATGAAAGATACATTGATCAATGGAACAGAATTGAGAATCCAGAAATTAACCCACCCACATATAGTCAACTGATTTTTGACAAAGTGCCTAAATATATCACATGGGAAGGGGATTGTCTTTTCAACAGATGGTGCTGGCAGAACTGGAAAGTGATATGCCAAAGATTGAAACAAGACCTTTATTTCACGCCTTATACAAAAACCAACTCAACATGGATGAAAGACCTAAATGTGAATCCCAGAATTATGAAGGCCATCAATGAAAAAAATAGGGACAAATGTGGAGACTCTAATTCAGGGAATTCACAGACTACCAAACATTTTGAAAACTACAAAAATAGACAAAATAGATGAGTGGGACATACTAAAAATTAAAAACTTATGTGCATCAAAAGACTTCACCAGAAGATAAAAAGGGAACGCACAGATAGGAAAAAATCTTTTGCAATGACACATCAGAAAAGGGAATCATTTCTAAATATAGGAAACTACAACACTTCTATAAGAAAAATACAAATAACCCTATTAAAAAAAATGGGCAAAAAAAAATGAAAAAAAAAAAATGAACAGACACTTTACCAAGAGGAGATCTGGGCAGCCTACAAACATATGAAGAAATGTTCATTATCATTAGTCATTAGAGAGATGCAAATCAAAACAATGACATATCATCTCACACCAGCAATAACAGCAAAGATCAAAAAAGTAGAGGACAATACATGCTGGTGAGGATGTGGCGAGACTGCGATGTTCCTGCATTGCTGGTGGGACTGCAAAATGGTCCAACATCTCTGTACAGCTATATGGTGCTTCCTCAGAAAGTTGGAAATAGAAATACCTTATGATCCAGCAATTCCTCTACTTGGTATTTACCTACAAGAAATGCGAGCCATAACACGAGTAGATATATGCACACCAATGTTCATAGCAACACTATTTACAATAGCAAAAAGACAGAGACAGTCTAAGTCCCCATCAACTGAAGAATGGATAAACAAACTGTGGTATATACACACAATGAAATATTATGCTACCTTGAAGAACAGCAAGGAAGCTGTAAGCTATCACATAACATAGATGAATCTTGAGGACATTATGTTGAGTAAAATTAGTCAGTCACAAAAGGAGAAATACTACATAGGACCAGTGTTGTAAAAAACTAAGAAAAAGAACCCATACTAAAGTGGGGGGTGGGGTGGGATTCTTTGCTGGTTACCAGGATGTGGGGGTGGAGTGAGGGGAAGGAGGGCAAAGAGGGGAAGGTGGAGTACAGGGTAGGGAATAGACACAGGATAGTTTGGGTGCTGGGGAGGGGGGCGATAAGAAGGGAGAGGGGATGGAAGAACAAGGTTGATGGGAAAACAATTAGGCAGGTTTGCATGAACTAAGTGGAACAGAGGTAGATAATGATTTATGCACAACCTTGGAACAACAGGGTTCTGGGATACAGGGATTGAGACATGGTTGTAATGGGGTAAAGGGGGGAAATAATGTTGTTTGGCTGTCTTTTGAATCTTGTTTTCCCTTGCATATCATTATAAAATAGACACTTGAGGGGGAGAGAATAGAATAGCCAGGAATATCACCCTAGAAAGCTTGTAAGTCCATCTTCTGCCTATAACTGATTGGAATACCTAAATTGGGGCTACAACATGCCCAGTGAAGAAGGCTTCCTGCGGAGCCTCTGCATTACATAAGACCATAGGTGGAATCCTGAACAGCCTCCAGAATCTTCTGAGGTGGGAGATTTCCACGGGAAAGGACAAGCAGACTAGCCTTGAGTGGCTAGAAGAACAGAAGATATTTCTTGAAAGAAAGATCAACAGGAAAAATACAAAACAATAACAGGAGTCCAACTGACTACTACAAGAACAAGCAACTTGCTCACCCAGGAGCCATCTAGGCAAACAGTCGGGTCCCCTCAGGGCAAACCCCCTTCCAAAACTAAGACTCAATGCGAATACACGAGCAGACACGTGCTCTGACTGGTGACTATACTGGTCACCAATAAGGGGAAGTGAGGGAAAAACTGCAATGAAGCTGTGAGCTATGTCCAATCATGTTCAATACACTCCTGTGAACCGGGGGGAGACCTGGTTGTCCAGCAGTGTGGCAAGACCTGGGGACTCGTGGGCCCAGTGTCAGTGACATAGCCACAGAGGACTAGAGTGGAGAGAGAAGTGTCCAGCTGATAAGAAGAGAGGCATATGCATAAGAACATCCACACTTGCAGATCATACCCACTTGACCTTGTTTCAATGGCTGGATGATCAGACCTTAACTAGAAGAAGAGGAAAAAAAGAACAATCTGATAAAATTTGATGAACTTGACCTACACCTATGAATGCAGTAGCTCAAAAAAGGCAACAAATCTGTACAACGAGGATCATTCCCTCCCCCCTCAATACACAGGGTAGACAGGGACGGGCAGTTTGGACATTGTTTACCTAAAATGGGCAGGCTACAAAGACAAGAAGTGACTGGCTTACAAGATTTTAAGAGGGAGCCTAGATCCAGAGGGTGTGGAGGAAGGTAGAATCTCCACTGAGTAGTATCCAATCTGTCTGGGTGGGACTGATTAAAGGAGATCGGGATGATACTCATGTGGTACAATTGTGAATAATTGTTATCAGAACTGACTGTGAGGGTTGAAAATGTAAAGGTAGATGTTTTATAGCAAAAGGAGGGGAGTGGTTGACTTTGCAGTCCAGGAACGGAGGTCACTGGGACCATCAAGGGAGAAGACTGGCGTATGGGATCCTACCCAGTGAAACAGTGACGCCACAGACGGAGGCAGAGACAATGACGTGCAGAGATGGAGCAGCTGGAAACTCTAGACCCAGAGAGGGAGAGGGGCTGTGTGCTGACAACCAGGGTCAGGCTTGCATTGTGTATCCTTTGGTTGGTTGATGATGCATGGAGGGGATTGTAACCATGGCAATGTAACGATAGGATGAATGTAAAGCTAATGTTCTCCCATATAGACTATCACATATTTCTCAATAAAACTGTTAAAAAAAATTTTTTTTAATGTACTATAAACTATCACATATTTCTCAATAAAACTGTTGAATTTTTTTTTTTTTTTTAAATGTACTATGGACTCCCCAAAGAACCAAAGAAGTCTAAGAAGTCTAGCCAGAACTCCTTGGAAGCCAGGAGGGACAGAGTTTGACTCTCATACTTCAGATATATTATCAGCAGAGACCAGTCCCTGGAGAAGAATATCATGTTTGGTGAGGTAGAGAGTTGGATAAAAAGATGAAGACTCCCAATGAGATGGATTGGCACAGTGTCAACAGCAATGGGATCAGGTGTAGCAATGATTGTGAGGTTGGTACAGGACCAGGCAGTGTTTCATTCTGTTGTGCATATGGTTGCTATAAATTTGTACTGATGCAACAATATAACAGAGTGCAATTGCCTGATAGGGTTACCTAGGCTGTAATCTTTACAGGCGCAGATTATCAGGTCTTTTCTCCCACAAAGCAGCTGGTAGATCGATCTCTCCTGTAGCAGGTTTATCATTACGCCACCAGTGATCCTTTCTGTAAAGCCTAGAAAACACTTAGGAGCAGTTCTCCAATGCAACATGTGGAACAACATGAGTCAGAGTCAACTTGATGGCAATGAATATACAAAAATATAGGATAGATGTTATGGGACAATTAGTAGTCTGTGCACATTGTTTTATGCATTATAGGTAAAGCAGAGCTCTGAAGCATAGTTATGCCATATAATTCTATCTAGAAAAACAGGAACATCTGTTTCATGTTTCCACTCTGATTAAGAAAGCTCAACCAGGGGGTGTTTGGTCTTGATCCTAAAGGAAGGCAAGTTATTTTTGGAAGACCATATCATATATGAAATGATGATGATGACTCTAGTGGTGGTGATGAGGATGATGGTGTCATTTGAGAAGAGATTGATGGTATTAGTCTGTTACCTGATTTGCCCATTCTGGGCACCATGTTCTTGACACTGGTACTCAGATCTACTTGGTTCTAATAATACTTAAAGAGGTCCTTCCCCTTGGGAATTGATGATTATGACAAAGGGATTTACTGGGCATGCCTGAACTCATCCACCAGAATGAAAAATGTAATTTGCCAAGTTCCTGGCTTAAGCCTAAATCTGCCTAGTATTGGGCACATCTAGTTAGCCGAGGGACCTAGCATGCTTGTATATCTTCTCCTTTCATAGAGGTCTGAGAATCTGAGCAAAGGTCACTAATATGAGCATATCTGTACCTGCTGTTAGCACTGTGTTCCATGTTCACACAGCAGGGATTTGGTGTTCTTACTAGGAAAGTGTCCCACGTTAGATCTCATCAAGTTTAGAACACATTTCTAGCTTATATTTGACTCTCCTGGAACAATGGCCTTTCTATATTTACCTAGTGCTGTACACACCATTTACCATGATTCCATGTTGTTCTTTTCGTGGACTGTCAAGTCAGTTCTGACTTATAGCAACAATATATAGGGTTTCCAAGAGTGACTGGTGGGTTGAACTGACAACCTTGCAGTTTCCAGTCCAGTGATTATCCTAATAATTCTGTAAGTATTTTAAAAAATTGGCCTCTCTTTCAGTGGGAGTTACCCTAGGGTTTCCTTTCTTCAGCTTCTTCAAAAGGACCCTTCTTACTGGGCACTTTATTAAAGGATTAGATTTTCCTTTCCCACTTAGCAAGATGATTTTCATTTCACAAATTACTGCATGAAAGATTTGAAGAAATTCTATGCCTTTAATGTTATGTGGAAAATATTTATAGCTCTTTTAAAAGGTCCCCAGTTTCACAAATTTGTGTGATTCCACAAGCTCCACACACATTTCCCCGTATTTATCATAATACACATCAAGAAAACATGTGAATCAGATTAATTTGGTTTTGAATACTATGTATTTTTACTAAGTTTTCCATTTTTACTAGCTGTATGATCTTGGTTAAGTCACTTAACTTATTCTGAGCCCTCACTGTAAAATGTTTTCCCTAATATCTGGCTTGCAGAATTATTGTAAAGATGGTAATAATCTATGTAAAGCACTTAATTCAATGCCTGGTATTAAGAAGAAGCTCAGTAAGCTCTATATTATTATCTTAGACATCAGATCCAAGTCTACATAATGTAGAAGATTTTCCCCATGTATAAAGTATCATATTTCAGAAGGATAGTATTTATTGTGAACTAAAACTATCTAATTTCTTGTTCCCCCTTTCCAACCTCTGTTTCTACCTCCTTAATTTCTTTCCCATCCCTTTTTTCTCCTATTCATGACAAAAAACATTTTGCACCAATACTTCAGTATTTTCCTTATTACCAAATCTCTTTGATTATTCCAGACTTGGATTCCACAACTGGATTTTAAATACTAAGAATGTCAAATTGTCCTTTCATTTTTATTTAGCTGCAATTGTCAGTTTACATTTTGTAACTTCGTGATGTAAGGGTTAAGCTGAGTGAAGCCAGGCTTGGATTTTTTCATGGTGTTGACAAGAGGTTGTTGACAAGAAGATCAGATTCTGATCCTCTTGCACTCTCCTGCTTCTTGTTTCTTTGCCTTGGGGGTGGGGGAAACAACTGGCAAGTCAAGAAGATTCATAGAGCAGGATAGGTGTAAAGAGCAAGAGCCCAAGCTCTGCTGTGTCCTGTTGCTAGGCAACAGCATGCAGGGAGCAGACTCATGCATATGTCTGCTAGCATCCTGTTGTCTTAGAAACAGAACATTTGGGAGGAGAGGAACTGGGTTCAAATTATTCATAGATCTCAGTATCCTAGGGTACCCCTAAGCCTGAACCCTATGTGTTCATAATCTTAATTTTCTTACATTCACTGATGCTGATCTCTTTCTTTTTTAGTTCTTCACCCAACATTTGTACAAATCTTTCCTAAGAGCATTACATTATCCAAGTCACATCATAGCTCATTAGAGCCCATCCACCCCCAAGTCCTCTGGAGCTCCACATGGTATGGCCGGTTCTATGGAATTTTAAATGAATTCCTTGCTCAAAGTGCAGCCCTGTGAGATGGATATTAAATATTCACTTTTATAAATCACTACTATCAAGTACAAAGATGTCACTGTGAGTTTTTGTTCAGTTACAAAGGGTAACTGTAAGGACAGAGGACAGGATGGCCTCACTTTTGCCATTGGGCTCTGTGTGATATTCTGGAGCTATTGTGTGTGTATTTCTTTTATCTTTTTTAGGGTATGTTTTAATCCAATCACTTTTTTAAAAAATAAGTTTTTATTGTGAATTGAGTGATAGTTTACATAGGGAAACATCAGTTTTACACTTATCATTTCATGGCAATGATTACAATCTCCTCCACACATCATCATTCAACAGTATTTACTTCTAGTCCCTCTTTTTGGGGGAGGTGGGGATGTACATGAAAACACTCAAATATATAATCATTTAAACCATCAAAGGGCACATTCTGCAAGGCTGCCTCCTTGCCACTAGCACCTGGCTGCCAGCACACAGCCTTTCTCTTACCGTGAACCTAGAGTCCTCTGCTGCTCTGTTTCTCCATGCCCTAATCTCTGCCTCCATCTCTGGTGTCGCTGCTTCTCTGGATAAGGTCCCACATTCCACTTGTGCTCTTCTCCCTTGATGGTCCTAGGGGCCTCTGTTCCTGGACTGTAATATTAACTACTCCTCTCTTTTTGTTGCAAAACTTCTACCTTTACAGTTGTGACAGTCACATTTAGTCATGATAACAATTACTCACTATTGAATCATTTGAATCTTATTCTCATCTCTTTTCATCAGACCCATCTAGACAAGATGAATTCTATTCAGTGGGGATTCTGACTTCCCCTGCACACTCTTAAACTAAGCTCCCTCTTGAAAACTTGTAATCTAGTCACTTCGTGCCTTTATAGCACCTCCATTTTAGGGAGTCAATGTCTAAGTTGCCTGTCCCTATCAACCCTATAAACAGAGGGGATAGGATTATCCTTGATGTGAAGATTCTTTTGTGGCGCTGATGTGCTTTGTCTTGTCTGTTTACCCATCAGTACCCATCAGTACTCCTTTAAGTATTAAGACCTTGCTTTCTTTATTTCTAGCTAGTACTTCATCTCTACTTCAGTTCCTGGAACATATTAATATATATTTACTATATAGATCACGCGGGCATCCATACAGTGTGAGTGAAAATGCATTGAGAGTATACAGTGCTGTGTATAAATGTTAATTCCTACTGCTTTATGCCTAGCTTTAATCCTGTGCCCTTTAGTCATGAGACTAGATAGTCTTTTCCCTCCTTTTGGCCCTTGTATTGGTTAACTAGGTATTGTCTTGTTCTCCAAATCTTTTGAAGATCTTTCTTATCCCAATCTTTTAAGGTTAGGTCTTGAGTTCCACCTATCTTCCTCCCAGCTTTATAAACCACCCACATGGTGAGGTTCTGCTTTCAGACTTCTGATGTTCCATCTTCTGACTGTTGGGAATTTTGCATTTTGCTTTAGCCCAGACTCTCCACCATTTTGTTCCACTGGTCTTTATCTATCTATCTATCTATCTATCTATCTATCTATCTATCTATCTATCTATCTGTCTGTCTGTCTGTCTGTCTGTCTGTCTGTCTGTCTGTCTATCTATCTATCTATCATCACAAAACTTCTTTGAGGCTATTGCATTGATTTCCACTTGGTATTGCATCTTCTACAGATGCTTACACACACACACACACACACACACATATAAATGCTTAGGGAGTCCTGGTGTGGGATTCATGGCATAACCATTACCACTACCACCACCACCACTTTATACTTTGGATCCCAGGTGTGGCGCTGTGGGCTAATGCACTGGACTGCAAAGTCATTTTGAACTGCAAGGTCACTGGTTCAAGTTCACCAGTTGCTCCTCGAAAACCCTATACAGAGTCACTATGAGTCGCAACCAACTTGACGGCACTAACAACAATAACAAACAGGAATGCTTAACACCAAAATTAAATACTATATGGACAAGGTTTGGTTGTTGGTATACACCACTGAGTCATTTTTGACTCATAGTGACCCTGTATAGGTTTCCAAGGAGCATCTGGTGAGTTTGTATCATCAATCTTTCAGTTCAAACTGACCTTGT
>NW_006408579.1:4404551-4406540 GCF_000296735.1 Chrysochloris asiatica
TTTGCCTAAAGCAATACGTTGTTTGATTTTTTGACTGCTGCTTCCATGAGTGTTGATAGTTAATCCAAGAAGAATGAAGTCCTTGACAACGTCAATCTTTTCTCCATTGATAAGAATGTTGTTTATTGGTCTAGTGGTGAGGATTTTTGTTTTCTTTACATTGAGATGTAATCCATACCGAAGGCTATGCTCTTTGACCTTCATCAGCAATTAATATTAAATCTATGTCTACTGTAGCCAGACATTTTCATTTAGGCTGTGTATTAGGGAACCAGAGTCATTTCTAAGAATCTTTTTTATATTGTAATAGCAACTTTGGTCTTGAAGTCTACCCACTTAACTCTGATTGTCCTTCATAGGGGATGACAAATGACATACATAATTCATTTAAAACACACACACACACAAAAACTACACTAGATTTAATTAAGGGCTTAATTATTTACTGTCTTATGCTATTACTTTTTTCATAAGAATAGACAGCAAATATATATGACGTTATCTGTAGAAAGAAAAAAATACATCTATAAAATTCTATTCAGTGTCTAGAGCAGGGTTGAACACATAGAATTCAACTAAGAAAAACTTTAAAAATTAATATAAATATAGGTTTTAGCCTTTACCAGTGAAATAGAACTTTCTTTTGCTAAAGTCTTTGAATTTTTTCCAAGATGGCCGTTACCAGCATATGGTCTAGTGTCTCAATGAAATAATTAGGATCCTAAATAGCAGAGAAGAGATTCATTCCTTTAAAGTGATGTCATTTTCTTTATATCAGGTTATGTTTTTTATTCCATATGTCCTACATTATTTTTGCCTCTTCCTATCTTTGTAGTGGAGCCTTACTGAGATACTAGTCCAAGCATGCCTGAGTAATTTTCTCAGATATCCCTAGAGGGATACTTGCCACAGATGTGTACATGTAAGGATAAGGGGATGTGTCTGGAATAGGTAATCCTGGTAGATCAGAAATTCTTTGGCCCTTCAAGGGGGATTTTCAAGTAAAGTTATATAAGCCATAACCAAATCAAACTAAACAACAACGATCTTCTCTAAGTTAACAAAAACTTTATTTTGATATTGTTGTTGTTGCTGCTCTGCTAAGTGCTGGTGAGTCAATTCTGACGTAGAATGACCCAGTATAGTGTTTCCAAAGAGTGACTGGTGGGTTTGAATTGTCGACTTTGTTGTCAGCTGTCCAGTGTTTAACCTACAGCAGCTTTTTTGATATTGGTATTAGAACTTGGGAGTCCTGCTGTGGTGCTATAAGATAAATACTGGACTGATTACTTCAAAGTTGGTGGTTCACATCCACCAGTTGCTCCTCTGAAATCCTATACCAGGTTGCTATAAGTTGGAACTGACTTGTCAGCATTTAACTACAACTGGAAACTTATTTCTTCATTGGAATCAATTGAGAGGAAGGCATACACCTACAAACATCCTATTGACCCCACTGATAACCAGAAGCCCTAAAAGAGGAAAGTGAGACCCACAAAAGTGTCTGTCAAATATTTCTATCCACCCCTTGACCTCTTTTCCATCAAGAGCACTTTCCTAGTTTCACTAGAATGCATTCAGACTGCATATTCTCTTAATCAAAGTGATACTAGCTCAGAGTTGAGTGCAAACTTTGTATGTTGTCCTTGGTCAGATCCCTCAAAGGTGGCATGGGATGGGGCAATCCAGAATCAGAGAAGGGTAGATCAACTGGTGCTACTTTGGCAAGGATTATGGTGTCTTCTGTCTTTGGAGGAGTGGAGGGAGAGATTTGAGTTTTCTCCTGTCTTCCTCCCACCTTTATAAAACAGCCCTGTGGTGAGGTTCTGGTGTGGCGCTGTGGGTTAATGCATTGGACTGCAAAGTTAATTTGAACTGCAAGGTCGGTGGTTAAAGCTCACCCGCTGCTCCTTGGAAACTCTATACAGGGTCGCTATGGATCAGAACTGACTCAATGGCACTTAACAACAACAACATGGTGAGGTTCTG
>NW_006408579.1:4407935-4408487 GCF_000296735.1 Chrysochloris asiatica
TTTTTAATTTTTTGTGTGAGTTGAGTGATAGTTTACATGGGAGAACATTGGTTTTACACTCATGGTTTCATTGCAATGATTACAATCTCCTTCGTGCATCATCATTAAACAGTATTTGTTTCTATTCCCTCTGTTTCTTCTGCTTTTTTTTTTTTTTGGAAGGGGGAATGTACACAAAACACTCAGGAATATATACTTTAAACAACCAAAGGGCACATTCTGCAAGACTGCCTCCTGGCCACCAGCACTCAGTCTTTCTCTTTCCATGAGTCTAGAGTCCTCAGATGCTCTATTTCTCCATTCCCTCATTTATGCCTCAATCTCTGGTGGCACTGCTGGATAGGGTCCCGAATTCCGCTCATGCTCTTCTCCCTTGATGATCCTAGGGTCCTCTGTTTTTGGAATGTAAGATTAACTGCTCCTCTATTTTTGTTACAAAACTTCTACCTTTACACTTGTGACAGTAGCAATTAATCATGATAACAATTACTCACTATTGAATCATAAGAATCTTATCCCCATCTCTTTTCACCAGCTCCATTTAGACAAGAT
>NW_006408579.1:4409601-4410973 GCF_000296735.1 Chrysochloris asiatica
AAGTATGGTGAAATAATACAACCCTCTCACACACCTTTCTTAATTGTAAACCATTCAATGTTCCCATGTTCTGTTCCAACAACTGCCTCTTAGTACATGTACAGATTCCTCATGAGCACAATTCAGTGTTCCGGAATATTCATAGTTCGCAATGTTGTCCATAGCTTGTCATTATCCACACAATCAAAAGCCTTTGAGTAGTCAATAAAGCATAGGGAAACATCTTTCTGATATTCTCTGCTTTCAGCCAAGATCCATCAGACATCAACTATGATATCCCTCATTCCATGGCCTTTTCTGAATCTAGATTGAACCTCTAGAATTTCTCTGTCAATGTATGCTTGCAGCCATTTCTGTATTACTTTTAGTAAAACTTTAATTGCATGGTATATCAAAGAGATTGTCTGATGATTTCCGTATTCTGTTGGGTCACCTCTCTTTGAAATGGGCACAAATATGGATCTCTTCCAATCAGTCAGCCAGATAATTGTCTTCCAAATTTCTTGGCATACATGAGTGAGTGCCTCCAGTGCTGCCTCACTTTCTTGAAAAATTTTGATTTTTATTCCATCAATTACTGGTGGCTTGTTTTTTGCCAAGTCCTTCAATGCACCTTGGACTTCTTCCTTCAGTATCATTGGCTTATGATCATAAGTTTCCTCTTGAAATGGTTGGACATCAACCATTTCCTTTTGGTACAGTGACTCTGTGTATTCAATCTTCTCATGATACTTTCTGCATCATTCAATAATTTGCCCAGAGAATCCTTCAATAATGAAAGCCAAGGCTTGTATTTTTTCTTCAGTACCCCCAACTTGAGAAATGCTGAGTGTGTTCTTCCTTTTTGGTTTTCTGACTCCAGAGATTTGCACATTTTGTTGTAAAATTTGACTTTATCTTCTTGAGCTGACCTCTGAAATTTTCTGTTCATCTCTTGTACCTCCTCATTTCTTCCATTTGCTTTAGCATCTCTATGCTGGAGAGCAGGTTTCAGTGTCTCTTTTGATATCCATTTTGAGCTTTTCTTTGTTTCTAGTCTTCTTAATGACTTTTTGCTTTCTTCATATATTCTGTTATTGATGTCACTCCACAACTCTACTGGGCTTCAGTCTTAAGTGTTTAATGTATCAAATCTGTTCTTCAGATGATCTCTAAATTCAGGTGGGATATATTCAAGGCCATATTTTGGCTCATGTGGATTTGTTTTCATTTCCTTCAGCTTCAATTTGAATTTACATATGAGCAATTGATGGTCTGTTCCATAGTCTGCCTGTGGCCTTGTTTTCACTGATGATTTGGAGCTTTTCTATCATCTCTTTTTCCAGATGCAGTCAATTTGATTTCTATGTATTCCATCTGGCCAGGTCCATGT
>NW_006408579.1:4411898-4414041 GCF_000296735.1 Chrysochloris asiatica
ATTCTTCCTAGTCTGTCTTCATCTGGAAGCTCATCTGAAACCTGTCCACCATGGGTGACCCTGCTGGTATTTAAAATACTGGTGGCATGGCTTTCAGAATCACAGCAACTCACAAGCCACCACAGTACAACAAACTGACAGACAAGCTTATAAGAATCATCAAAATCCTTTTTTTTTTTTTAATACACTAAAAGCAATGTCTTAATGATTTTCTTGATTCCTCTCAACAACAAGTATGAAACAAATCAGACAGACTCATTTTTCCTCAGGAAACTGAGGGTTCTTAGAAAGGAAATTCAAGGACTAATGTCAATACATTCCTTACAGTTCTCCAGAATTATGGAGAACTATTCTCTATCTCCCTAACTTGGGAGCATATATCAACTTTGTAGAAAAATCACAGGAAATATCTTTTCAGGGCAAGAGTCCCTGTTGGTGCAAATGGTTAAAACATCTTATTCCTTCTTCACTTCTTATGCATTTATAGGGCTATGGGGCCCACAGATAGGACTTTCAAATACTCACCTCCAAAAGAGTTATCTTAGAAACACTTGGTGGGTAGTGGAATCATAAAAAGGTCCTTAAATCCTCCCTCATTCTGGTTTGAAGGATCCTGTAGATGCCTATGTCCTAAAAACTCCTGGTTTTGGTTTGGCTTCATGTAAGCCAAATGTATGATGCATGTATCATCAGTAACAAATGCTGCTATGAATACCCTCTTGAAAATGCATTCATGTATGCAAGGATGAGAAATAAATTGTGACGTGTTCTCTGTGTAACACTTGCTTCTTGTCACAGTCTGAGTGTGGCTGCAGTACGCACTAGTAATCACTGTCCACCGTGCAGTGACTCTCCTCTGATATTTGTATGAAAAAATCACCAGTTCATTCATCACTCATCAATCATTCCTCTCAGTGACTCATCATCTTAAAGTTTCACTCCTCAGGCCCCTTTTCTGAGGCTGGTAAATAGCATGTCATTCCAGCAAAAGGCGGAGGGGGCGGCAGCCCATCTGGACACTCAAGTTTGATTTCATATTTATGAAACAGCTTAAATGTCAGTTTGAGTGAAAAATGACACCTCTAGCTTCTCACATTAGTGCCTGTGGCTGCTGCTCAGTGTTTCTTTCTGTCTTTTTTATTTATTTATTTTTAAAGGCAGCTCATGTCTTCCCTACTTGGCTCCCTTGAGGCAGAAATGGAAAGAGGAATGGATGGATGGAAGTGACCACAACTAGCAGTCTTTGTCAAAGAGGAGAAAGGCAGAAATGAAGGAAATGGAAAAAGATCAAAAAGAAGAAATATTCTGGTTTTGCAGGGAACTTTGGATTCTTTGTGGGAGTCTTGAGACTTAATAGGTTATTAGTCCTTTAAGATTTTGGTTTAAAAAACAAACCACACAAATAAAAATTTTATTTGAAAGTAAGGATTGAGAAAAAGAAATAATCTATAATTCCACTGCTCTAACAATAGGAATGATCATTTATTTAGATGTATTATCTCCAAGTCAAATTTTATACACATGTAGTTTTGTTCAAATCCACCAAGTGGTTCCTTGGAACCCTATACAGGGTTGCTTTAACAACAACAACAAATAAAATGTGCATATATGAGACCTGGAGGTCTAATGCTATTCAGTATTTTAAGAATTCTTAGCTAGGGCCCCACAAATGTTGCCTGGTCTCAGAAAAAAAGTCAAGCAAGGTCACCAAAGAATGCCTTCCATTTTTATATGTATCCCTTGGGACTTTACGATAGTGTCACTAATGAGGAATTGTTGTCTTGCTGGAAGGCTGGATAAATGGTGTGGCATAGAACAATGACCTCACTGTGATACAAATGAATTTGCTTGTCCAGGTGCTTGTCTCTTTCATAGGGGTCTGTGTTCCCCTAACACACTGACAGAGTGGGAATAAGAAGGCTCAGCTACCTGCATGAGCCTCAGTACACTCTAAATTCTCTAAGGATGAATGAGCTACCTTTTTTTTCAGTCACATTTGGGAGAGGAGTAAACTGTAAGATCCTCAAATAGTACATATTTTGCTAATGTATATTTTTATATTAGAGTTTAAACACATTCCATATTAATTAAACTGCCTTGAAGGACAAATGATGCCTTAAAAAAAAAAAAAAATATATATATA
>NW_006408579.1:4418696-4420041 GCF_000296735.1 Chrysochloris asiatica
CCTGAAGAGCTAAAGCCTAAACTTCAGGTTAAATGCAGAAGACTGCTATCCAAAGGCACTGTGATCTTGCATCACAATGCACATCCCCACACCTCTGCCTACCCTGTTAATGCTTTGCAAAAATTTCATTCTGAGGTGTTAAAAGCTTCCTCCTTATAGTGTTGATCTTGCTCCATCTTACTTTAACCTATTTGGTCCCTTGAAAGCAGCCTTTCCAGTATGAAAATTCACCTGGGATGAAGAAGTGAAGACAGGGGTGAATTCATGTCTTGTGGCTCAGCCTAAAACATTTTTTTCATAAGGGAATACAAAAGTTTGTTGACAGATGGACAAAGTGTATTGAAAAGCAAAATTATGTCAAAAATGATGTGTTTATATTTTCTAAAAGTTGGTTTAAATAAATTCTATAATCAGACTCATCCTCATACATGACAAGAACACCCAGAACTCAACCCAGATATTGTTGTTGTTGTTGAGTGTCATGGAGTTCATTCACACTATTAGGGACTCTATATAGGGCTTCTGAGGCTATAAATCTTTGTAGGAGCAGAAAGCCTTGTTTTTCTCCCACAGAGCAGTTGTTGGGCTCAAACTGCCAACCTTGTGGTTTACAATCCAGTGCTCATTCTACAAAGCTACCATGCTCCCAACCCAGATATGGAACTATTTAAAGTAAAACAAATCTACAAGACTGAAAATAAGGAACCAGAGATAATAGTTTGCAATAAGAAAAGCCACAAAGTAAAATGATAGAATAATGCAGTTATAGAACCTCCAAATGAAGAAGAAATAAGGTAGATTTCAAGAAAAAAGAAAGAAAGAAAAATTAATCCAACTGTAACCCTAAAACTAGACAGCCTTATGGCTAGCCCAAGCCTAACCCCTAACATTAATTGTAATCCTAACCACATTCCTAATACTAAACAAAGTCCTAGACCTAGCCATAGTTCTAACCTTAACCCTACATCATTACTCCTACTTCCCTAGAAGGAAAGATAGAATAAAAAGAGAAATAGAAAAGAAAGAAAGTAAATAAATGTTTTACCTTTTGGAAGAACAATATTGGAAAAAAGTTATTTACATTCAGGTATTTGCTATGGTAGAGTTCTCATTCTGAGGTATAAATCACACAAATATTTTACCCAATCCTCACTCAATCATGAATGTAGTAAATAGAATTGAGGTGAGATCCAAAGAAATATCAATTCATAGCAACAGATCATTGATCATTAAGGAATGTTTGGATAAAAGGAGTGTTACCGAACTTGTGAGAATAAAAAATGAAGTGCATAAAGACCAATATCTCAGACACTAGTGACTTGAAATGGACTGGTTCAGACCATTT